>NC_069499.1:1591848721-1591963721 GCF_027579735.1 Bombina bombina
ATTCTGTTATTTGGACAATAAATGATATAAATTCGTTGCTATAGTCTGAATATCTTCGTAACATAAAATCTACAGCCTCCAGTCCTTTTGAATGAGGGATGTTGGAATAGAGGGCCGTGACATCAATGGTGGCCCATACATAAGATTCTTTCCAAGTTATATCACTTATCTGTGTCAGTAAGTGTGTACTGTCCCTGATGTACCCTGGTAGGGCCAGCATGATAGGTTGTAGTATGTGGTCCAGCCAGCCACCCAATCTTTCACACAATGATCCATTACTGGCCACAATGGGTCGTCCAGGTGGATTCTTGAGACCCTTGTGTATCTTGGGTGCAATGCGAAAGTATGGGGTGGTTGGCTGTTCCACATATAGATAATCAGTTAGTTCTTTATCCATGAAGTTATGTTCAATAGCATAGTCTAATAAGTGACTAAGTTTGTTTTTGAAGGAGGTGGTGGGATTAAACGTAAGTTTGGTGTATAACATACAGTCTTTTAATTGGTTCTCAACTTCACCAATATAATCAATTTTGTTCAATACCACCACTGCCCCTCCTTTATCTGCCTGGACTATCACCACACTGTCATTTTTCTGAAGTCTAGTCAATGCCTGTCTTTGTTGTCGAGTAAGATTATCTCTAGATATATCTAAGGGATTTTTTTCAATTGTATTTGATAAGTCAGTCAATTCTCTCTCTACCACTCTCTGATAAAGGTCCAATAATTGGTGTCTAGAATTTACTGGATAAAAATAAGAACTATTCTTATATGTGAAAGATGTGCAATTATTCGTTAATGTGTCAGTGGATCTAGTGGATTCCTGTTGTAAGGAAATTAGATTAGTAAGATCTACCAGATCAGTGTATTTCAGTCCTACTGAACTATGTTTACTAGAAGCTTGTGTGTTATCAAGTGAGTGCTCAACTGGGATATCTTTAAAGTGTTTTTTCAAAACTATCTTACGGACAAATCTATTGATATCAATAAGTGTATTTACAAGATCAAAATTATGTGCTGGTGCATATGATAAGCCTTTATTTAGCAAATTACATTCTATATCGGACAATTTGTAATCAGAGAGGTTAATGACTGCTACTTCTTTATATTTTTTCTGACCCTGCTGGGGTAACGGAAGGTTGGTTCTGTTTCGTCCATATCTATTGTTTATTTTGTTTTCTTAGGTGTGCTAGTCTGGCTAGGTTGCTTCACTAAAGTTTTTAGTTCTTTTCTACTGGTGCTCGGATTTAAGCTGGTCTTATCTGATTCGATTAAACCTTGTGATTGTTCACCTTCAGTAGACTGTGCACTCGTATCCTGGTAATCTGTGTCTATGCTAGAGAAAGTCACATGTTTATTTTTATTTCTATCTGTCTTATTTCTATTTCCTTTTTTGTTTCTATTTTTTTCTTTATTTTTCTTTGTGGATGTCCAACTTTGTCTAGTGGGCTTATGTTGTTGCCATGAATATACTATATTAAGTTCATAGTCCTTGACATCTCTCTGATATTTCTGTACCTTCCTTTCGGATAGTGTTGTGTCTAGAGTGTCTATTGTTTCAGTGAGCTGTTTGCTATAATCTATGTGTTTTTGGGTAGTCTCATATGGTTTAAGTGTTTCAATTGCATTACTGATTTCTATAAGGACTTGATCTCTTTCCTCTTTTTTATGACATAATAGTTGTTTCATTAATATTATGGAACAATTAGTTAAATTCTCATTCCATTCCTCCATAAATTTGGGGTTATTAAGTGCAAAAGAGGGATATTTCTTCATTCGTAAGCCCCTAGGTACCTTGTGCTCAGATATATAGAGTTCTAAGAACTCTATGTCCCACCACAAATTGGTTTCTCTAAATCTTAATAATTCTAATTTGGAAAATACATTAGCAATATCATCCTCATTAACCAAAACAAGCGCTTGGCTATCACCTTTTAGTGCATTTTCCATGATGCGTTTTCTTTTTGTTTCATTTATAACCCCTGTGGGTGTTTTTGTTGCCATTATGGAAAATGTACCAAAAAATATAAATTATATATAATGTATTAAAGAACCAGTGGAACCCTTAATATTTATAGATGCAGAGACAAAAATAAAAGTATCTAGAACAAAAGAGGATTATTTGCAGGTATAAATAGTGAGGGATCTTACAACAGTGTGTATAAAGACAAAGTATATATCTAAACAATGTTACAGTACTTCGTAGTTAGCATTTCCCATAGTTGCAAATCACGGTTTGCTATACTTGCACAATTGTGGAAATTCAAAAGGTGTAGTCCACAATTACTTGATATGGAATGTTCCAAGTATATTCCCAGTATATCCTTAAGTATAGCGCTATATCTATATGTATAGCAAGCGCTTATGGAAGTTCCTGGCGGCAAGAAACAAACTGTGGGAAAATAAGCTGTAAATGTAAACGTCCCTCCGGACCCTTAGAGCCAATGTACAATTGGGATGTACACAGTAGAAATAAAAAGTACCTCCAAAATGGGTGGACCAGGAAATTTAATTACCAATGTAATGGTTTCAGGCAGCGTCCTCCGAAGATCCTCGATAGGCAAGAGCCCCCAAGTTCCGACGGAGGGAGATGGCTGTATCCTCGTTTCCACTTGTCCTCATACGACCAAGGCTCTGACGTCAGAGTAGTGTGCCGTGTCGCACAGGAGGTCCGCTGTAAGCATGAGGGGAACGTGCAGCGTCGCACGGCAGATTCCTCCGGACAAACCAGGTGTCGCTCAGGAGGTCCGCTGTAGGCGTGAGGAGGACGTACAGCGTCGTACGGCAAATTTCTCGGGACAAACCAGGTGTCCACTGGGTCCTAAGTCACCGGTTCTTCAGGTCTGGATATGGGTTCCGGGTGATAGTCAGCCAAAGCGGTATCTCATCCGCTAAATGTAGTAATAGGTGATCCCCAGAAGAGAGGACAAAAGACGGCTAAAAATCATCCACGGCTGGTTCAAAAAGGTGTTTATTCAAGCAAGGTGCTAGTACATAAGGTGAGAGCAAAGCCTTAACACCTGACGCGTTTCGCGCATGCGTACATGCGCTTCATCAGAGGTGATATGTTCAAGGTGTGCATTGACCTATATGTAGCAAAGGGACCAATCATGTTATCGGTTCAATTAAGAACTATTATCTACACCTATGAGTAAGGTAGCTGAACCCTTTGCTGCAGATTGGTCATAAAATTTTGTTCCTTTAATTACTAAGTAAATAACACAGTAAATAGTTATACAAATCTTCTAGTACTAGTACAATTGTTAATATACATACATATACAAACTATTCATTCTAAGCCTATGTGAACTAAATTCTAATAGCCAATTTAAATAAAAAATATATAAAAATAAAAATAAAAAGTATTACATAAAAATTTTTATTAACAATCACATTATTCTTCAATTAGGCAATAATATGCAAGAATAGCTTAGAAAGTAGATATGGAGATTTTTCCAGAGATGCAGACATATCGATAGTGGTATCAATTACTATAAATCTGTCACCATCGATGCATATGTGAGAAAATCAACTATCTAAATTAAGAATGGACAAACCCTCACATTAACATAAACAAAATGTTGAAATACAAATGAAATTCATAAGGGAACAGAAATTCTATTAAAATAAACATAAATATAATAATAAAAAAAAAAATATATATATATGTGTGTGTGTATATATATATATATGTGTGTGTGTATATATATATATATGTGTGTGTGTATATATATATATATGTGTGTGTGTATATATATATATATGTGTGTGTGTATATATATATATATATATATATATGTGTGTGTGTGTATATATATATATGTGTGTGTGTGTGTGTGTGTGTGTATATATATATATATATGTGTGTGTGTGTATATATATATATATATGTGTGTGTGTGTATATATATATACTTAAGTGTAATCAAAATCCTGAAATATTCTACAGTAGCCATCACGGTATTGAACCCCATAGAAAATCTCTGGTGGGATTTGAAGAAGGCGGTTGCAGCAAACCCAAGAATACTACTGAACTGGAGGTCATTGCTCATGAGGAATGGGCGAAGATTCCTCAGGAAAGCTGCCAGAAGTTAGTATCTGGCTATGCATTTCGTTTGCAGCAGCCAAACTGTGCTCTACTAAGTACTAAAGATGCTACCATGAAAAGGTTGAATAATTTTGAGACTGCAGAATTCATTAAAAGTTGCATTTTCAGTTGAATTTGGGGAAAGCACTTGAAGCATTCGTTGTGTTGAGCTATTTCAGTTGCTTTTGTTTGATTTGTTTATTGCAAACAGCTGAAAGTCTGTACATTTTGACAATAAACCTGATTTGCAATGGGGGTTGAATTATTTGGATTACAACTGTATATATGTATAGATATATATTTTAAAACACAATATATATATATATATTACAATAACCAGCTTCTTCTATGTGAAGAAATTTAAAATGTAAAATATGCAGAACTCATGTCGGATATAGCGCAGTTGGTAAAATACGGTCAGTTTGGCGTGCAAGCCATAGCTATTTTTTTTTATTTGCTCTCCCTATTGAAGACTATAGGGAGAAAACATTTAAGGGACAGTCTAGTCCAAAATAAACTTTCATGATTCAGATAGAGAATGTAATTTTAAACAATTTTCCAATTTACTTTTATCACCAATTTTGCTTTGTTCTCTTGGTATTCTTAGCTGAAATCTAAACCTAGAAGATTAATATGCTAATTTCTAAGCCCTTGAAGGCCGCCTCTTCTCTCAAGGCATTTTAACAGTTTTTCACCACTAGAGGGCGTTAGTTCGTGTGTGACATATAGATAAACATGCAAACATGTGTATAATATGTATTAATACTTTCCCCTTCTGGTGAACCGCAGCCGTCCCACAGTCTCTCCCAAGGTCTGTGTGAATAGATCAGGTGTACTAGCTGGAGGCGCTGGTTCAGCTTGTATCAGTCGTTGGTATCTTCCTTTCCTTCCTCGGTTGTATAACTCTAGGTGCTGAAATATCAGACAATACACCATACAAAGGTGAATATCTACTCACAGTGTATATTGCAGGTTACCGGCTCCTTCCCAATATGAAGACACAATATCACAGATTCAGTAAAAAAGTTTGTCTTTATTTGGCTCAACGGTCCCAGCCGTCTTTCTCAAGAGCAATAAAAGTGCTTTACAAACCAAAAAGCCTTTTGTGCTTTTGGTTTGTAAAGTGCTTTTTGGTTTGTAAAGCACTTTTATTGCTCTTGAGAAAGACGGCTGGGACCGTTGAAACGCTTTTGCGTTGAGCCAAATAAAGACAAACTTTTTTACTGAATCTGTGATATTGTCTTTTCATATTGGGAAGGAGCCGGTAACCTGCAATATACACTGTGAGTAGATATTCACCTTTGTATGGTGTATTGTCTGATATTTCAGCACCTAGAGTTATACAACCGAGGAAGGAAAGGAAGATACCAACGACTGATACAAGCTGAACCAGCGCCTCCAGCTAGCACACCTGACAAATTGATAACACTGTGCTCAGGAACCTGGAGTTCAGGTGAGCCAGCTCTGATTGGCTAAAATGCAAGTCTGTCAAAAGAACTGAAATAAGGGAGCAGTTTGCAGAGGCTTAGATACAAGGTAATCACAGAGGTAAAAAGTGTATTTATATAACAGTGTTGGTTATGCAAAACTGGGGAATGGGTAATAAAGGGATTATCTATCTTTTAAACAATAAATATTCTGGGGTAGACTGTCCCTTTAACGTGGATGCGATATCCGAAGTCCTACAGTTAGCGTGGGTAGGGTCTTGCTCTTACGCTTTTTTATTTTCATCTTGTAATACACGCAAAATCATGCATGCATAACACGTTTCCTTTCAGTGGTATTAGTGCTCAAGCATGAGTGCTAAATACTTAGTTCATTATTAAAATAAATAACGGCTAGATTACGAGTTGTGCGTTAAGGTAAAAAAAAGGTCCTAACGCTGCTTGTTTACGCATGCTGCTATTACGAGTCTTGCAGGTATAGGTGTACCGCACACTTTTTTGGCCTTACCGCAAATTAACTTAAGTAAATTTTGTAAAGGTTTTTTTCTATGGGACTTCCATAGCACCGGTATTATGAGTTTTTCCTGGGAGGCCAAAAAGTGAGCGGTACACCCTCTACCGCCAAGATTCCTAACGCATTTTAAAGTCAGTAGTTATGAGTTTTACGCTACAAAGCTGTAGCATAAAACATAACTAAAGTGGTAAAAAGTACACTAACACCCATAAACTACCTATTAACCCCTAAACCGAGGCCCTCCCGCAACGCAAACACTAAAAGAAAATTATTAACCCCTAATCTGCCGCTCCGGACATCGCCGCCACTAGAATAAACATATTAACCCCTAAACCGCCGCACTCCCGTCTCGCAAACACTAATTAAATATTATTAACCCCTAATCTGCTGCCTCCAACATCGCCGCCACCTACATTATACTTATTAAACCCTAATCTTCAGCCGCCACCTACATTATACCTATTAACCTCTAATCTGCTGCCCCCAACATCGCCGCCACCTACCTACATTTAGTAACCCCTAATCTACCGTCCCCAACGTCGTCGCCACTATTCTAAATTTATTAACCCTTTAAACCTAAGTCTAACCCTAACCCTAACACCCCCTAACTTAAATATAATTTAAATAAATCTAAATACAAATTACTATGATTACCTAAATTATTCCTATTTAAAACTAAATACTTACCTATAAAATAAACCCTAAGCTAGATACAATATAACTAATAGTTACATTGTAACTATCTTACGGTTTATTTTTATTTTACAGGCAAGTTTGTATTTATTTTAATTAGGTACAATAGTTATTAAATAGTTATTAACTATGTAATAACTACCTAGCTAAAATAAATACAAATTTACCTGTAAAATAAAACCTAACCTAAGTTACAATAACACCTAACACTACAGTACAATTAAATAAATTACCTAAATTAAATACAATTAAATAAATTAAATAAAATTAGCTAAATTACCAAAAAAAAACAACACTAAATTACAGAAAATAAAAAACTAATTACAAGATCTTTAAACTAATTGCATCTAATCTAATAGCCTTATCAAAATAAAAAAGCCCACCCAAAATAAAAAATACCCTAGCCTAAACTAAACTACCAATAGCCCTTAAAAGGGCCTTTTGCGGGGCATTGCCCCAAAGAAATCAGCTCTTTTAACTGTAAAAAAAAATACAAATAACCCCCCAACAGTAAAACCCACCAACCACACAACCAACCCCCCAAGTAAAACTCTAACTAAAAAAAACCTAAGTTCCCCATTGCCCTGAAATGGGCATTTGGATGGGCATTACCCTTTAAAGGGCATTTAGCTCTATTGCAGCCCAAAGCCCTAACCTTAAAAAGAAACTCACCCAATACACCTTTAAAAAATCCTAACACTAACCCCCGAAGATCCATTTACCGGGAGAAGTCTTCATCCAAGCGGCAAGATGTCCTTAACGAAGTCGGCAGAAGTGGTCCTCCAGACGGGCAGAAGTGGTCCTCCAGACGGGCAGAAGTCTTCATCCAGATGGCATCTTCTATCTTCATCCTTCCGACCCGGAGCAACTCCATCTTCAAGACATCCAGCGCAGAGCATCCTCTTCTTTCGATGGCTAATGACGAATGAAGGTTCCTTTAAATGACGTCATCCAAGATGGAGTCCCTTAGATTCCAATTGGCTGATACGATTCTATCAGCCAATCGGAATTAAGGTTGAAAAAATCCTGTTGGCTGATGCAATCAGCCAATAGGATAGAACTTCAATCCTATTGGCTGATCCAATCAGCCAATAGGATTGAGCTTGCATTCTATTGGCTGTTCCAATCAGCCAATGGAATGCAAGCTCAATCCTATTGGCTGATTGCATCAGCCAATAGGATTTTTTCAACCTTAATTCCGATTGGCTGATAGAATTCTATCAGCTAATCGGAATCTAAGGGACGCCATCTTGGATGACATCATTTATAGGAACCTTCATTCGTCATTAGCCATGGAAAAAAGAGGATGCTCCGCGCTGGATGTTTTGAGATGGAGCTGCTCCGCGTCGGAAGGATGAAGATAGAAGATGCCGTCTGGATGAAGACTTCTGCCCTTCTGGAGGACCACTTCTGCCGGCTTTATTGAGGACATCTTGCCGCTTGGATGAAGACTTAGTGTTAGGATTTTTTAAGGGTGTATTGGGTGGGTTTATTTTTTAGGTTAGAGCTTTGGGCTGCAATAGAGCTAAATGCCCTTTTCAGGGCAATGGTGAGCTTAGATTTTTTTAGTTAGGCTTTTATTTGGGGTTGGTTGTGTGGGTGGTGGATTTTACTGTTGGGGGAGTTGTTTGTATTTTTTTTTACAGGTAAAAGAGCTGATTTATTTGGGGCAATGCCCCGTAAAAGGCCCTTTTAAGGTCTATTGGTAGTTTAGTTTAGGCTAGGGTTTTTTTTATTTTGGAGGCTTTTTTTATTTTGATAGGGCTATTAGATTAGGTGTAATTAGTTTAAAGATCTTGTAATTTGTTTTTTATTTTGTGTAATTTAGTTTTTTTTTGGGTAATTTAGCTAATTTTATTTAATTTATTTAATGGTATTTAATGTAGGGAATTTATTTAATTGTAGTGTAGTGTTAGGTTTTAGTGTAACTTAGGTTAGGTTTTATTTTACAGGTAAATTTGTATTTATATTAGCTAGGTAGTTATTAAATAGTTAATAACTATTTATTAACTATTCTACCTAGTGAAAATAAATACAAACTTGCCTGTCAAATAAAAATAAACCCTAAACTACATGCAATGTAACTATTAGTTATATTGTAGCTAGCTAAGGGTTTATTTTATAGGTAAGTATTTAGTTTTAAATAGGAAATATTTAGTTAATGATAGGAATTTTTCTTTAAATTTATTTTAATTATATTTAAGTTAGGGGATGCTAGGGTTAGACTTAGATTTAGGGGTTAATAAATATAATATAGTGGCAACGATGTTGGAGGCGGCATATTAGGGGTTAATAAATGTAGGTAGGTGGCGGCGATGTTAGGGACGGCAGATTAGGGGTTAATAATATTTAACTAGTGTTTGCGAAGCGGGAGTACGGCGGTTTAGGGGTTTATATGTTTATTATAGTGGCAGCGACGTTGGGGGCAGTAGATTAGGGGTTAATAACATTATGCAGGTGCCGGCAATGTTGGGGGAAGCAGATTAGGGGTTAATAAATATAATGTAGGTGTCTGCGATGTTGGGGGCAGCAGATTAGGGGTTAATAAGTATAATGTACACCTCTCTGTGAGTCCCTTCATTGGCTCCCCATTCACAGCAGAATTAAATTCAAAATTCTCACCCTTACATACAAAACTCTCACCAACGCCGCTCCCCTCTACCTATTCTCTCTAATACACAAGTATACTCCAGCCCGTCCACTAAGATCCATCCGCAACTATCACCTCCTCTCATGCTAGACTGCAGGACTTCTGTTGTGCAGCACCTACCCTCTGGAACACTCTCCCCCGTGCTGTCAGGCTTAATCTTTCTTCCTTTAAATGCTCCCTGAAGACTTTTCTGTTCAGGGAAGCCGACCACCCAACTCAATAATAAATTAACTTCACTTACCTAACATTTCCCTCATCTAACCCTGTATTAACATCCTTATCAATCTTGCAGTCCTCACCTCCTGTTTCTCAACTTCCTACCCCTCTAGATTGTAAGTTCCCACGGGAATAGGACCCTCAATCCCTCCTGTATGTGCTTGTAAATTTTGTCATGTCTCTTACAAGTCTTGTATTGTTTTATTTAAATGAATTGTATCCATGGACAGCGCTGCGGAATATGTTGGTGCTTTATAAATAAAGTATAATAATAATAATGTAGGTGGCGACGATGTCGGGCGGCAGATTAGGGGTTAATAAGTGTAAGATTAGGGGTGTTTAGACTCGGGGTTCATGTTAGGGTGTTAGATGTAAACATAAAATGTGTTTCCCCATAGGAATCAATGGGGCTGCATTACTGAGTTTTACGCTGACTTTTTCTCAGCCGGCTCTCCCCATTGATGTCTATGGGGAAATCGTGCACGAGCACATACAACCAGCTCACCACTCACTTAAGCAGCGCTGGTATTGGAGTGAAGTGTGAAGCTCAATTTTGCTGTACGCTCACTTCATGTTTTTTAACGCCAGGTTTGTAAAAATCTGTAATACCAGCGCTGTAGGTAAGTGAGCGATGACAATAACGTGCAAGTTAGCACCGCACCCCTCATAACGCAAAACTCGTAATCTAGGCGTATGTTTTACATTTGTGTATTTTTTTCTGTTTAGGAAAAAGATTTTGTTTACAGGATATTAATATCCCTTTGAGACAGGAGACTTTTACAAGGTGCGTCTTTTAAACATTGCACTATACAAAACATGTTTTTAAAATAAGGCTTCTTTTGTAACAATGTCATTTTTTAGCACTTACAATTTCACACTGTACTGAATGTGCTTAGTTCTAACATCGCGGTTGCTCTGTACCAAACTTCTTTCAGTAAACTTTGTTTAGTAAGTTCACACTGTACTAAACGTGTTTATTTCTGATGTCACGGTCGCACGGTACCAAAAGTGTTATTGAAATTAAAGTTTGGAACTGTGTTAGAGCAAAACTTGTTCTGAACAGAATTAATAATATAACCGGGGACATAATACTCATATGCTAAATCACTTGATACTAAAGGGACATAATACTCATATGCTAAATCACTTGATACTAAAGGGACATAATACTCATATGCTAAATCACTTGATACTAAAGGGACATAATACTCATATGCTAAATCACTTGATATTAAAGGGACATAATACTCATATGCTAAATCACTTGATACTAAAGGGACATAATACTCATATGCTAAATCACTTGATACTAAAGGGACATAATACTCATATGCTAAATCACTTGATACTAAAGGGACATAATACTCATATGCTAAATCACTTGATACTAAAGGGACATAATACTCATATGCTAAATCACTTGATATTAAAGGGACATAATGCTCATATGCTAAATCACTTGATACTAAAGGGACATAATACTCATATGCTAAATCACTTGATACTAAAGGGACATAATACTCATATGCTAAATCACTTGATACTAAAGGGACATAATACTCATATGCTAAATCACTTGATACTAAAGGGACATAATACTCATATGCTAAATCACTTGATATTAAAGGGACATAATACTCATATGCTAAATCACTTGATACTAAAGGGACATAATACTCATATGCTAAATCACTTGATACTAAAGGGACATAATACTCATATGCTAAATCACTTGATACTAAAGGGACATAATACTCATATGCTAAATCACTTGATACTAAAGGGACATAATACTCATATGCTAAATCACTTGATACTAAAGGGACATAATACTCATACGCTAAATCACTTGATATTAAAGGGACATAATACTCATACGCTAAATCACTTGATATTAAAGGGACATAATACTCATACGCTAAATCACTTGATACTAAAGGGACATAATACTCATATGGTAAATCACTTGATATTAAAGGGACATAATACTCATATGCTAAATCACTTGATACTAAAGGGACATAATACTCATATTCTAAATCACTTGATACTAAAGGGACATAATACTCATATGCTAAATCACTTGATATTAAAGGGACATAATACTCATATGCTAAATCACTTGATACTAAAGGGACATAATACTCATATGCTAAATCACTTGATACTAAAGGGACATAATACTCATATGCTAAATCACTTGATACTAAAGGGACATAATACTCATATGCTAAATCACTTGATACTAAAGGGACATAATACTCATATGCTAAATCACTTGATACTAAAGGGACATAATACTCATATGCTAAATCACTTGATACTAAAGGGACATAATACTCATATGCTAAATCACTTGATATTAAAGGGACATAATACTCATATGCTAAATCACTTGATACTTAAGGGGACATAATACTCATATGCTAAATCACTTGATACTAAAGGGACATAATACTCATATGCTAAATCACTTGATACTAAAGGGACATAATACTCATATGCTAAATCACTTGATACTAAAGGGACATAATACTCATATGCTAAATCACTTGATACTAAAGGGACATAATACTCATATGCTAAATCACTTGATACTAAAGGGACATAATACTCATACGCTAAATCACTTGATATTAAAGGGACATAATACTCATACGCTAAATCACTTGATATTAAAGGGACATAATACTCATACGCTAAATCACTTGATACTAAAGGGACATAATACTCATATGCTAAATCACTTGATATTAAAGGGACATAATACTCATATGCTAAATCACTTGATACTAAAGGGACATAATACTCATATGCTAAATCACTTGATACTAAAGGGACATAATACTCATATGCTAAATCACTTGATATTAAAGGGACATAATACTCATATGCTAAATCACTTGATACTAAAGGGACATAATACTCATATGCTAAATCACTTGATATTAAAGGGACATAATACTCATATGCTAAATCACTTGATACTAAAGGGACATAATACTCATATGCTAAATCACTTGATACTAAAGGGACATAATACTCATATGCTAAATCACTTGATACTAAAGGGACATAATGCTCATATGCTAAATCACTTGATACTAAAGGGACATAATACTCATATGCTAAATCACTTGATACTAAAGGGACATAATACTCATATGCTAAATCACTTGATACTAAAGGGACATAATACTCATATGCTAAATCACTTGATACTAAAGGGACATAATACTCATATGCTAAATCACTTGATACTAAAGGGACATAATACTCATACTGCTAAATCACTTGATACTAAAGGGACATAATACTCATATGCTAAATCACTTGATACTAAAGGGACATAATACTCATATGCTAAATCACTTGATACTAAAGGGACAATAATACTCATATGCTAATCACTTGATATTAAAGAGACAATAATACTCATATGCTAAATCACTTGATACTAAAGGGACATAATACTCATATGCTAAATCACTTGATACTAAAGGGACATAATACTCATATGCTAAATCACTTGATACTAAAGGGACATAATACTCATATGCTAATCACTTGATACTAAAGGGACATAATACTCGTATGCTAAATCACTTGATACTAAAGGGACATAATACTCATACGCTAAATCACTTGATACTAAAGGGACATAATACTCGTATGCTAAATCACTTGATATTAAAGGGACATAATACTCGTATGCTAAATCACTTGATATTAAAGGGACATAATACTCATATGCTAAATCACTTGATACTAAAGGGACATAATACTCATATGCTAAATCACTTGATACTAAAGGGACATAATACTCATATGCTAAATCACTTGATATTAAAGGGACATAATACTCATATGCTAAATCACTTGATATTAAAGGGACATAATACTCATATGCTAAATCACTTGATACTAAAGGGACATAATACTCATATGCTAAATCACTTGATACTAAAGGGACATAATACTCATATGCTAAATCACTTGATATTAAAGGGACATAATACTCATATGCTAAATCACTTGATACTAAAGGGACATAATACTCATATGCTAAATCACTTGATATTAAAGGGACATAATACTCATATGCTAAATCACTTGATATTAAAGGGACATAATACTCATATGCTAAATCACTTGATACTGAAGGGACATAATACTCATATGTTAATCACTTGATATTAAAGGGACATAATACTCATATGCTAAATCACTTGATATTAAAGGGACATAATACTCATATGCTAAATCACTTGATACTAAAGGGACATAATACTCATATGCTAAATCACTTGATACTAAAGGGAAATAATACTCATATGCTAAATCACTTGATATTAAAGGGACATAATACTCATATGCTAAATCACTTGATACTAAAGGGACATAATACTCATATGCTAAATCACTTGATACTAAAGGGACATAATTACTCATATGCTAAATCACTTGATACTAAAGGGACATAATACTCATATGCTAAATCACTTGATACTAAAGGGACATAATACTCATATGCTAAATCACTTGATATTAAAGGGACATAATACTCATATGCTAAATCACTTGATATTAAAGGGACATAATACTCATATTCTAAATCACTTGATACTAAAGGGACATAATACTCATATGCTAAATCACTTGATATTAAAGGGACATAATACTCATATGCTAAATCACTTGATACTAAAGGGACATAATACTCATATGCTAAATCACTTGATACTAAAGGGACATAATACTCATATGCTAAATCACTTGATACTAAAGGGACATAATACTCATATGCTAAATCACTTGATACCAAAGGGACATAATACTCATATGCTAAATCACTTGATATTAAAGGGACATAATACTCATATGCTAAATCACTTGATACTAAAGGGACATAATACTCATATGCTAAATCACTTGATATTAAAGGGACATAATACTCATATGCTAAATCACTTGATACTAAAGGGACATAATACTCATATGCTAAATCACTTGATTCTAAAGGGACATAATACCCATATGCTAAATCACTTGATATTAAAGGGACATAATACTCATATGCTAAATCACTTGATACTAAAGGGACATAATACTCATATGCTAAATCACTTGATACTAAAGGGACATAATACTCATATGGTAAATCACTTGATATTAAAGGGACATAATGCTCATATGCTAAATCACTTGATATTAAAGGGACATAATACTCATATGCTAAATCACTTGATACTAAAGGGACATAATACTCATATGCTAAATCACTTGATACTAAAGGGACATAATACTCATATGCTAAATCACTTGATATTAAAGGGACATAATGCTCATATGCTAAATCACTTGATATTAAAGGGACATAATACTCATATGCTAAATCACTTGATATTAAAGGGACATAATACTCATATGCTAAATCACTTGATACTAAAGGGACATAATACTCATATGCTAAATCACTTGATACCAAAGGGACATAATACCCATATGCTAAATCACTTGATATTAAAGGGACATAATGCTCATATGCTAAATCACTTGATACTAAAGGGACATAATATTCATATGCTAAATCACTTGATACTAAAGGGACATAATACTCATATGCTAAATCACTTGATATTAAAGGGACATAATGCTCATATGCTAAATCACTTGATACTAAAGGGACATAATACTCATATGGTAAATCACTTGATATTAAAGGGACATAATGCTCATATGCTAAATCACTTGATATTAAAGGGACATAATACTCATATGCTAAATCACTTGATACCAAAGGGACATAATACTCATATGCTAAATCACTTGATATTAAAGGGACATAATACTCATATGCTAAATCACTTGATATTAAAGGGACATAATACTCATATGCTAAATCACTTGATACTAAAGGGACATAATACTCATATGCTAAATCACTTGATATTAAAGGGACATAATGCTCATATGCTAAATCACTTGATATTAAAGGGACATAATACTCATATGCTAAATCACTTGATACTAAAGGGACATAATACTCATATGCTAAATCACTTGATACTAAAGGGACATAATACTCATATGCTAAATCACTTGATATTAAAGGGACATAATGCTCATATGCTAAATCACTTGATACTAAAGGGACATAATACTCATATGCTAAATCACTTGATACTAAAGGGACATAATACTCATATGCTAAATCACTTGATATTAAAGGGACATAATGCTCATATGCTAAATCACTTGATACTAAAGGGACATAATACTCATATGGTAAATCACTTTATATTAAAGGGACATAATGCTCATATGCTAAATCACTTGATATTAAAGGGACATAATACTCATATGCTAAATCACTTGATACCAAAGGGACATAATACTCATATGCTAAATCACTTGATATTAAAGGGACATAATACTCATATGCTAAATCACTTGATATTAAAGGGACATAATACTCATATGCTAAATCACTTGATACTAAAGGGACATAATACTCATATGCTAAATCACTTGATACTAAAGGGACATAATACTCATATGCTAAATCACTTGATATTAAAGGGACATAATACTCATATGCTAAATCACTTGATATTAAAGGGACATAATACTCATATGCTAAATCACTTGATATTAAAGGGACATAATATTCATATGCTAAATCACTTGATATTAAAGGGACATAATACTCATATGCTAAATCACTTGATATTAAAGGGACATAATACTCATATGCTAAATCACTTGATATTAAAGGGACATAATACTCATATGCTAAATCACTTGATATTAAAGGGACATAATACTCATATGCTAAATCACTTGATATTAAAGGGACATAATACTCATATGCTAAATCACTTGATACTAAAGGGACATAATACTCATATGCTAAATCACTTGATACTAAAGGGACATAATACTCATATGCTAAATCACTTGATATTAAAGGGACATAATACTCATATGCTAAATCACTTGATATTAAAGGGACATAATACTCATATGCTAAATCACTTGATACTAAAGGGACATAATACTCATATGCTAAATCACTTGATACTAAAGGGACATAATACTCATGCTAAATCACTTGATACTAAAGGGACATAATACTCATATGCTAAATCACTTGATACTAAAGGGACATAATACTCATATGCTAAATCACTTGATATTAAAGGGACATAATACTCATATGCTAAATCACTTGATACTAAAGGGACATAATACTCATATGCTAAATCACTTGATATTAAAGGGACATAATACTCATATGCTAAATCACTTGATACTAAAGGGACATAATACTCATATGCTAAATCACTTGATACTAAAGGGACATAATACTCATATGCTAAATCACTTGATATTAAAGGGACATAATACTCATATGCTAAATCACTTGATATTAAAGGGACATAATACTCATATGCTAAATCACTTGATACTAAAGGGACATAATACTCATATGCTAAATCACTTGATACTAAAGGGACATAATACTCATATGCTAAATCACTTGATATTAAAGGGACATAATACTCATATGCTAAATCACTTGAAACTGATGCATTATAACTGTAAAAAGCTGACAGGAAAATATCACCTGAGCATCTCTATGTAAAAAAGGAAGATATTTAACCTCACAATTTCCTCAGCTCAGCAGAGTAAGTTCTGTGTAAAAAGTTATACTCAGCTGATCCCAGCTGCAGGTAAAAAAAATTAAAAAAAATGAAGAAATGAACAGCAGCCAATCAGCATCAGCAGTGCTGAGGTCATGAACTCTTACTGTGATCTCATGAGATTTGACTTAACTCTCATGAGATTTCATAGTAAGCTTCCTTTACCTGATTGGTGAAATAATATGAGAGTGCACGATGCTCATCCCTTCAGATGTCCCAGAACAAACACACTAAAATGCTGCTTAGAAATCCTTTACAATGGGATGTGGCTACTGAGGAACTTTTGAGGTAAAATATCTTTCTTTTTTTACATAGAGATGTTCAGGTGATATTTTCTAATCACCTTTTTACAGCTATGCTGCATCACTTTCAAGTGTTTAAACATTTGGGTATTATGGCCCTTTAAGCAAAACTGGGGAATGGGTAATAAATGGATTATCTATCTTTTTATACAATAATCTTTTTGGTTCAGACTGTCCCTTTAATGGGTTAAAATAAATGAAACAATACATTTCTTTTAATATCAAGTTATATTTAATCATCGGTTGTGATATAGCTCATGGTATCAGTACAATAAGTTGACTCACTAATTCTTCAAATAGAGGCAGCGCATTACACTTTTACTTTATCATTAAAATAATCAAATGGTTCTTTTTGTTTGTACATATGTGAATATGCTACATTTATAACATAATGCACTTCTCATGTTATGGAAATAAACTATACAGTTTAGATAGCCACCTATCACACCACCCAGAATGGTTTTTGGGAGTCAGTAGACAGATAAATATTAACGAAAAGAACAATTTTTTAATCACTGAGGGTATTATCCTCACAAAGAAGGCAAATTTAAAAATAGTGTTGCAACACTAAATAAACTTAAAAAGAACTTGAAAAAATTCCTAAAAAACAAATTTGACCAACATTTTACCAGTTATATTACCGATCACAATATCGTTTTCAATTATAATTAAAACAATCCTAAGAAAAAAGTGTGGCACGTAAGTCTTTTGATCTTATTTTCTTGCAAAGTCCTGTTTGTCTAAAATCAGTTATGAAGTTGCAAACATGTTTCTTTTCTGCGTATGCAAAATTTAATCCAATGTGGCCTCTTTTAGGCAAACAATTTCCTCCAATACAACAATATCTTTTAACATTGCTGCTATTCCTTCAAGGTAAAAAAACTTGTTTCAAAGCTTGTAGACAGTTTGGGATCCGACTTTTATGTTTTAAGTAATATCGGCAACTGTGTATGGTTGAGCCTTCTACGGGATACACTTTAGTGCCCAAATACATGTGATAATGTCTGAATATGTAGAGGCTAAAATGACTCACATGTAATGCCGTATTTTTTTCAACCGGTCTTCTTACCGTTATACAGTTCCTCAATCAACAGTCTGTCTGATTTTCCGTGCAGACTATCAAAGCGGTAATTGCCACAGTGCTCGTTCCGTAATGATGCGTGGATGTCTGGGGAAAAAACTTCCAATGTATGGACTCACCCTCTATTTAGTTTCCTTGAGGTCTTTAAGCTTCCATACATACATCGGCAATGGAGGCAAGCGGTGATGACGTCACACTTGTATACCTCAAATCTTCTATAACAGTGATGATGTCACCACTGGAGAAACGCGTTGATGATAAAGTGTGAAACCCTGTATCCTTTATGAATAAGGATAAAAAGGAGAAGGAAAAAAGTCTTTGGAATTTGTGAACTGTGTACAGAAGTACTAAAGAGCAGGTATCAAGCAACATACGGACCATCAAGTAACTTGCGCAATTTATAGAAAATTTGTGACATTATCACCGCGTGCCTCTATTGCCGATGCATGTATGGAAGCTTAAAGACCTCAAGAAAACTAAATAGAGGGTGAGTCCATACATTTGAAGTTTTTTTCCCCAGACATCCACGCAACATTACGGAACGAGCACTGTGGCAATTACAGCTTTGAAAAAAATACGGCATTACATCTGAGTCACATTAGCCTCTATATATTCAGATATTATCACAATTGGAATTCAAGGGACGCCATCTTGGATGACGTCATTTAAAGGAGAATTCATTCTTGAAGATCCATCGAAAGAAGAGGATGCTCCTCGCCGGATGTCGAAGATGGAGCCGCTCCGCGATGGAAGGATGAAGATAGAAAATGCTGCTTGATGAAGACTTCTCCTGGCTTCGTTGAGGACTTCCTGCAGCTTGGATGAAGACTTCTCCTGGCTTCGTTGAGGACTTCTTGCAGCTTGGATGAAGACTTCTCCCGGCTTCGTTGAGGATGGATGTCCGGTCTTCAAAAACTGTAAGTGGATCTTGGCGGTTAGTGTTAGGTTTTTTTAAGGGTTTATTGGGTGGGTTTTATTTTTAGCTTAGGGTTTGGGCTGAAAAAGAGCTAAATGCCATTTTAAGGGCAATGCCCATCCAAATGCCCTTTTCAGGACAATGGGGAGCTTAGGTTTTTTAAATAGGATTTTATTTGGGGGTTGTTTGTGTGGGTGGTGGGCTTTACTCTTGGGGGGTTGTTTATATTATTATTTTTTACAGGTAAAAGAGCTGATTTATTTGGGGCAATGCCCCGCAAAATGCCCTTTTAAGGGCTATTGGCAGTTTAGTTTAGGTTAGGTTTTTTTTACTTTGTAGTTTTTTTTTATTTTGATAGGGCTATTAGATTAGGTGTAATTAGTTTAAATATTTGATAATTTCTTTTTTATTTTGTGTAATTTAGTGTTTTGTTTTTTTTTGTAATTAAGTTAATTGTATTTAATTAATGCAATTTATTTAATTGTAGTATAAGGTTAGGTGGTAGTGTTAGACAGGTTAGGTTTTATTTTACAGGTAAATTTATATTTATTTTAACTAGGTAGCTAGTAAATAGTTAACTATATTTAGTTAATAACTATTTAGTAACTAGTCTACCTAGTTAAAATAAATACAAACTTACCTGTGAAATAAAAATAAAACCTAAGCAAGCTACAATGTAACTATTAGTTATATTGTAGCTAGCTTAGGGTTTATTTCACAGGTAAGTATTTAGTTTTAAATAGGAATTATTTAGTTAATGATAGTAATGTTTATTTAGATTTATTTTAATTATATTAAAGTTAGGGGTGTTAAGGTTAGATTTAGGGTTAGGTTTAGAGGTTAATAACTTAAGTATAGTGGCGGCAATGTTGGGGGCAGCAGATTAAGGGTTATAAGTGTAATGTTGGTGGCGGTGACATTGGGACGGCATATTAGGGGTTAATAACTGTAATGTAGGTGTCAGCGATGTTGGGGCGGCAGATTAGGGGTTAATAAGTGTAATGTAGGTGTCAGTGATGTCGGGGCAGCAGATTAGGGGTTAATAAGTGTAGGTAGTGACGACATTGGGGGCAGCAGATTAGGGGTTAATAAGTGTAGGTAGGTGGTGGTGACATTGGGGGCAGCAGATTAGGGGTTAACAAGTGTAATGTGTTTTTTGGCGATGTCGGGGGCGGCAGATTAGGGGTGTTTAGACTCGGGATTTATGTTAGGGTGTTAGGTGTAAACATAAATTTTCTTTCCCCATAGGAAAAGGAGCTTTATGCTTCTTTATTGCAGGTGCTTTTTTTTAGCCGGCTCTCCCCGTTGATGTCTATGGGGAAATCGTGCACAAGCACGTAAAACCAGCTCAAAGCAGCGCTGGTATTGGAGTGCGGTATGGAGCTCAATTTTGCTCAACGCTGACTTATTGCCTGCTAACGCCGGGTTTATGAAAACCTATAATTGCAGCGCTGTAGGGAGGTTAATACCCTCAGGCCTAGATTTGGAGTTTGGCGGTAAAAGGGCTGTTAACGCTCCGCGGGCTTTTTTCTGGCCGCACCATAAATTTAACTCTGGTATCGAGAGTTCAAACAAATGCTGCGTTAGGCTCCAAAAAAGGAGCGTAGAGCATTTGTACCGCAAATGCAACTCTCGATACCAGAGTTGCTTACGGACGCGGCCAGCCTCAAAAACGTGCTCGTGCACGATTCTCCCATAGGAAACAATGGAACTGTTTGAGCTGAAAAAAAAACCTAACACCTGCAAAAAAGCAGCGTTCAGCTCCTAACGCAGCCCCATTGTTTCCTATGGGGAAACACTTCCTACGTCTGCACCTAACACTCTAACATGTACCCCGAGTCTAAACACCCCTAACCTTACACTTATTAACCCCTACATTTTTTTTTAAACCCTAATCTTCCGCTCCGTAAACCGCCGCAACCTACGTTATCCCTATGTACCCCTAATCTGCTGCCCCTAACACCGCCGACCCCTATATTATATTTATTAACCCCTAATCTGCCCCCCACAACGTCGCCGACACCTGCCTACACTTATTAACCCCTAATCTGCCGAGCGGACCTGAGCGCTACTATAATAAAGTTATTAACCCCTAATCCGCCTCACTAACCCTATCATAAATAGTATTAACCCCTAATCTGCCCTCCCTAACATCGCCGACACCTACCTTCAATTATTAACCCCTAATCTGCCGAGCGGAGCTCACCGCTATTCTAATAAATGTATTAACCCCTAAATCTAAGTCTAACCCTAACACTAACACCCCCTAACTTAAATATAATTTACATCTAACGAAATAAATTAACTCTTATTAAATAAATTATTCCTATTTAAAGCTAAATACTTACCTGTAAAATAAATCCTAATATAGCTACAATATAAATTATAATTATATTATAGCTATTTTAGGATTAATATTTATTTTACAGGCAACTTTGTAATTATTTTAACCAGGTACAATAGCTATTAAATAGTTAAGAACTATTTAATAGTTACCTAGTTAAAATAATAAAAAATTTACCTGTAAAATAAATCCTAACCGAAGATATAATTAAACCTAACACTACCCTATCAATAAAATAATTAAATAAACTACCTACAATTACCTACAATTAACCTAACACTACACTATCAATAAATTAATTAAACACAATTCCTACAAATAAATACAATTAAATAAACTAGCTAAAGTACAAAAAATAAAAAAGAACTAAGTTACAAAAAATAAAAAAATATTTACAAACATAAAAAAAATATTACAACAATTTTAAACTAATTACACCTACTCTAAGCCCCCTAATAAAATAACAAAGCCCCCCAAAATAAAAAATTCCCTACCCTATTCTAAATTAAAAAAGTTACAAGCTCTTTTACCTTACCAGCCCTGAACAGGGCCCTTTGCGGGGCATGCCCCAAGAATTTCAGCTCTTTTGCCTGTAAAAGAATAAATACAATACCCCCCCCCCAACATTACAACCCACCACCCACATACCCCTAATCTAACCCAAACCCCCCTTAAATAAACCTAACACTAAGCCCCTGAAGATCTTCCTACCTTGTCTTCACCATCCAGGTTCACCGATCCGTCCTGAAGAGCTCCTCCGATGTCCTGATCCAAGCCCAAGCGGGGGCTGAAGAGGTCCATGATCCGGTCAAAGTCTTCATCCAAGCGGGGCAGAAGAGGATCTTCCATCCGATTGAAGTCATCATCCAGGCGGCATCTTCTATGGTCTTCCATCCAGAGCGAAGCGGCAGGATCCTGAAGACCTCCAGCGCGGAACATCCATCCGGACCGACGACTGAACGACGAATGACTGTTCCTTTAAGGGACGTCATCCAAGATGGCGTCCCTCGAATTCCGATTGGCTGATAGGATTCTATCAGCCAATCGGAATTAAGGTAGGAATTTTCTGATTGGCTGATGGAATCAGCCAATCAGAATCTAGTTCAATCCGATTGGCTGATCCAATCAGCCAATCAGATTGAGCTCGCATTCTATTGGCTGTTCCGATCAGCCAATAGAATGCGAGCTCAATCTGATTGGCTGATTGGATCAGCCAATCGGATTGAACTTGATTCTGATTGGCTGATTCCATCAGCCAATCAGAAAATTCCTACCTTAATTCCGATTGGCTGATAGAATCCTATCAGCCAATCGGAATTCGAGGGACGCCATCTTGGATGACGTCCCTTAAAGGAACAGTCATTCGTCGTTCAGTCGTCGGTCCGGATGGATGTTCCTCGCTGGAGGTCTTCAGGATCCTGCCGCTTCGCTCCGGATGGAAGACCATAGAAGATGCCACCTGGATGATGACTTCAATCGGATGGAAGATCCTCTTCTGCCCCGCTTGGATGAAGACTTTGACCGGATCATGGACCTCTTCAGCCCCCCGCTTGGGCTTGGATCAGGACATCGGAGGAGCTCTTCAGGACGGATCGGTGAACCTGGATGGTGAAGACAAGGTAGGAAGATCTTCAGGGGCTTAGTGTTTGGTTTTTTTTAGGGGGGTTTGGGTTAGATTAGGGGTTTGTGGGTGGTGGGTTGTAATGTTGGGGGGGGGGTATTGTATTTATTCTTTTACAGGCAAAAGAGCTGAAATTCTTGGGGCATGCCCCGCAAAGGGCCCTATTCAGGGCTGGTAAGGTAAAAGAGCTTGTAACTTTTTTAATTTAGAATAGGGTAGGGAATTTTTTATTTTGGGGGGCTTTGTTATTTTATTAGGGGGCTTAGAGTAGGTGTAATTAGTTTAAAATTGTTGTAATATTTTTCTTATGTTTGTAAATATTTTTTTATTTTTTGTAACTTAGTTCTTTTTTATTTTTTGTACTTTAGCTAGTTTATTTAATTGTATTTATTTGTAGGAATTGTGTTTAATTAATTTATTGATAGTGTAGTGTTAGGTTAATTGTAGGTAATTGTAGGTAGTTTATTTAATTATTTTATTGATAGGGTAGTGTTAGGTTTAATTATATCTTAGGTTAGGATTTATTTTACAGGTAAATTTTTTATTATTTTAACTAGGTAACTATTAAATAGTTCTTAACTATTTAATAGCTATTGTACCTGGTTAAAATAATTACAAAGTTGCCTGTAAAATAAATATTAATCCTAAAATAGCTATAATATAATTATAATTTATATTGTAGCTATATTAGGATTTATTTTACAGGTAAGTATTTAGCTTTAAATAGGAATAATTTATTTAATAAGAGTTAATTTATTTCGTTAGATGTAAATTATATTTAAGTTAGGGGGGTGTTAGTGTTAGGGTTAGACTTAGATTTAGGGGTTAATACATTTATTAGAATAGCGGTGAGCTCCGCTCGGCAGATTAGGGGTTAATAATTGAAGGTAGATGTCGGCGATGTTAGGGAGGGCAGATTAGGGGTTAATACTATTTATGATAGGGTTAGTGAGGCGGATTAGGGGTTAATAACTTTATTATAGTAGCGCTCAGGTCCGCTCGGCAGATTAGGGGTTAATAAGTGTAGGCAGGTGTCGGCGACGTTGAGGGGGGCAGATTAGGGGTTAATAAATATAATCTAGGGGTCGGCGGTGTTAGGGGTAGCAGATTAGGGGTACATAAGGATAACGTAGGTGGCGGCGCTTTGCGGTCGGAAGATTAGGGGTTAATTATTTTAGGTAGCTGGCGGCGACGTTGTGGGGGGCAGGTTAGGGGTTAATAAATGTAATACAGGGGTCGGCGGGGTTAGGGGCAGCAGATTAGGGGTACATAAGTATAACGTAGGTGGCGGTCGGTAGATTAGGGGTTAAAAATTTTAATCGAGTGGCGGCGATGTGGGGGGAGCTCGGTTTAGGGGTACATAGGTAGTTTATGGGTGTTAGTGTACTTTAGGGTACAGTAGTTAAGAGCTTTATGAACCGGCGTTAGCCAGAAAGCTCTTAACTCCTGCTATTTTCCGGCGGCTGGAGTTTTGTCGTTAGAGCTCTAACGCTCACTTCAGAAACGACTCTAAATACCGGCGTTAGAAAGATCCCATTGAAAAGATAGGATACGCAAATGGCGTAGGGGGATCTGCGGTATGGAAAAGTCGCGGCTGAAAAGTGAGCGTTAGACCCTTTAATCACTGACTCCAAATACCAGCGGGCGGCCAAAACCAGCGTTAGGAGCCTCTAACGCTGGTTTTCACGGCTACCGCCGAACTCCAAATCTAGGCCTCAGTGATTACAAAATTGTCCTTTTCATTTATATTCTTCATTTATATGCTCCATATCTATTCTAAACCTATTTGGTATATCAAACTACTAAATATTCTCCTTAAAGGCAAAGAATCATTGACATAAGAAATATTAATACTATAGTTTTGTACTTCTAGTGCTTGTTATAGTGCCTCCTCCTAACCTTGTATATTGTATAGTCCTATTTTTACTATCTGGGAAGGAGATCGTTTGGGAAAGAGGCATAGAAGCCATTAATTCCAGCGCCTTTAGACTTACCTGTTTTTGAGAAATACTAACCCCTTGTTGTCCTAAAGCTGACCGCATGACCATACACCTTATGAGTAACTGTAACAGGACTGTGAAGCCAACTGCCTCTATTTCCATATGTGAGGCAAGGAGAAAGCCATATTAAAGCGTAAACCTTGTTTTATTGGTATCCTCAGCATTCTACATTTGTATCAATATGAAATATACAAAGCAATCGGCATGCAACAGATGTACCAAGCAGAAGGCAAAATTTAGATTCAATTTCAGGTAGATGTCAGGCTAAGGTTCAGTAACCAGAAAGACCGTAGGAAACAGATGACGGTAAGAAAATCAAACACGAGATCCAGCAGCAGGTCAGTGGTCATTAACAGGAGTAAGTAAGATGCAGCACAGGGTACCAGAGGACACAGGCTCTGGGATTTTATACAGTCAGGTAGTGTGCATTTTAGCAGGGAAACAAGCATCAGACAGTGCTACCCAGCTTAACCATAGTCTGCCAATTCTAACTGGGAATGGACCAGATGGTAAGCAATACATGAACCATATCCACCAAGCAAGACCCCTGATCTGCCCAAACCTCTGGCCAAAGACCACACAGTCTCACCGCCATATCTCATATCATAGCACCTGATTTCCTGGGCATTACATTACAGGATGTGCAACATCAGTATGTGGTACACAATTTTATGTTCAGCAAACATAGGACATGCAGAAAGAGAAGGAACAAACAACAGCTCAGTAGCTTGTTCTATGGCAAGTTACCAACTGGGGGCAGCCTCTTTTAGCCCAATTGTGCTTTTCACATAGAACATTCCTGAAGTATAACAGTCTGATCCCGCTTAACAAGGTCAGTCCAGTGCTGGAATAACAGGTTATTCTCCTCTAAACATGGCAAACCCAGATTATCGGTTCAGCCTTTTGTGGGTATCATCAGTGCAGCCATATACCTTTAAGCACATTAGGCAATGAGTCCTCTTCTGGTTTCCCCCATCACCCTTAAGGAGACTTCACCAGGGTCATAATACAAATATATACAGAAAAAAAGTGACCTCTCAGGAATGAACAACGGCTCAGTAGCTTGTTCTATGGAGAGTTACCACTTAGGAGAAGCCTCATTTAGCCCAATTGTGCTGTCAAAGAGGAGAAGGTCCCTGAAGTATATTAGTCTGATCCCACCTAACAAGGTCACTGCAGCCACAAACTATGAACACAGCGACCCCAAACAATCATTTCAGCCTTCTTTGGGCCTTGTCAGTGACCTAGAGGAAACCAGACGTTGACTCCTTGCCCAATGTGCTTAGAGGAATATGGTTGCCCCTCACTGACAAGGCCCAAAGAAGGCTGAAACTATTATCTGATGGCTAGATTACGAGTTTTGCATTATGAGCGGCTCGGGGCTAACTTGCAAGTTATTGCCACCACTCACCTCCCTATAGCGCAGCTATTACATGTTTTCATAAACCCAGCGTTAGCAGTCAATATGTGAGCGTTGATTGAGCTCCCTACTGCACCCAAATACCAGAGCTGGTTTTACGTGCTTGTGCACGATTTCCCCATAGACATCAATGGGGAGAGCCATCTAAAAAAAAGCCTAACACCTGCAATAAAGGAGCGTAAAGCTCCGTAACGCAGCCCCATTGATTCCAATGGGGAAAGAAAATTTATGTTTACACCTAACATAAACCCTGAGTCTAAACACCCCTAATCTGCCACCTCCAACATCGCCGCCACCTACATTATACTTATTAACCCCTAATCAGCCGCCCGACATCTCCGCCACCTACCTACACTTATTAATCCCTAATCTGCCGCCCTCAATGTCGCTGCCACCTATATTACACTTATTAACCCCTAATCTGCCGTCCCCGACATCACCACCACCTGCCTACACTTATTAACCCCTAATATGCCGCACCCAACGTCGCCGCCACTATACTAAAGTTATTAACCCCTAAACCTAACCCTAAATCTAACCCTAACACCCACTAACTTTAATATAATTAAAATAAATCTAAATACAAATTACTATTAATACCTAAATAATTCCTATTTAAAACTAAATACTTACCTGTAAAATAAACCTAACCTGCCTTACACTAAAACCTAACATTACAATAAAATTAAAAACATTAAGTTAACAAAATACAATTATTTAAAGTACAAAAAATAATAAACACTAAATTACCCAGCCAATAGAATGCGAGCTCAATCGGAATTAAAGGTGAAAAAATCCTATTGGCTGATGCAATCAGCCAATAGGATTTTTTCACCTTTAATTCCGATTGGCTGATCGAACTCTATCAGCCAATCGGAATTCAAGGGACGCTATCTTGGATGACGTCATTTAAAGGAACCTTCAGTGTATGGCTGGGACCGTATGAAGAGGATGCTCCGCGTTGGATGTCTTGAAGATGGAGCCGTTCTGCTTTGGAAGGATGAAGATAGAAGATGCCGTCTGGATGAAGAATTCTGCCCGTCTGGAGGACCACTTCTTGCCGCTTGGATGAAGACTTCTCACGGCTTCGTTGAGGACTTCTTGCAGCTTGGATGAAGACTTCTCCTGGCTTTGTTGAGGATGGATGTCCGGTCTTCCAAAACTGTAAGTGGATCTTCAGGAGTTAGTGTTAGGTTTTTTTATGGGTTTATTGGGTGGATTTTATTTTTAGCTTAGGGTTTGTGCTGCAATAGAGCTAAATGCCCTTTTAAGGGCAATGCCCATCCAAATGCCCTTTTCAGGGCAATGGGGAGCTTAGGTTTTTTAGATAGGGTTTTATTTGGAGGGTTTTTTTGTGTGGGTGGTGGGTTTTACTGTTGGGGGGTTGTTTGTATTATTTTTTTACAGGTAAAAGAGCTGATTTCTTTGGGGCAATGCCCCGCAAAAAGCCCTTTTAAGGGCTATTGGCAGTTTAGTTTAGGCTAGGTTTTTTTTTTATTTATAGAGGGCTTTTTTATTTTGATAGGGCTATTAGATTAGGTGTAATTAGTTTAAATATCTGATTTTTTTTATTTTGTGTAATTTATTGTTTGTTTTTTTGTAATTTAGTTAATTGTATTTAATTAATGTAATTTATTTAATTGCAGTGTAGTGTTAGGTGTTAGTGTAAGGCAGGCTAGGTTTTATTTTACAGGTAAATTTGTATTTATTTTAACTAGGTAGCTAGTAAATAGTTAATAACTATTTACTAACTAGTCTACCTAGTTAAAATAAATACAAACTTAGCTGTGAAATAAAAATAAAACCTAAGCTAGCTACAATGTAACTATTAGTTATATTGTAGCTAGCTTAGGTTTTATTTTATATGTAAGTATTTAGTTTTAAATAGGAATTATTTAGTTAATGATAGTAATTTTTATTTAGATTTATTTTAATTATATCAAAGTTAGTGGGTGTTAGGGTTAGACTTAGGGTTAGGTTTAGGGGTTAATAACTTTAGTACAGTGGCGCCAATTTTTGGGGCAGCAGATTAGGGGTTAATTACAGTAATGTAGGTTGCGGCAATGTTAGGGACAGCAGATTAGGGGTTAATAATTGTGCTGCGGGAGTGCGGCGGTTTAGGGGTTAATATGTTTATTATAGTGGCGGCGATGTCAGGAGCGGCAGATTAGAGGTTAATAATTTTATTATAGTGTTTGCGATGCGGGAGGGCCTCGGTTTAGGGGTTAATAGGTAGTTTATGGGTGTTAGTGTACTTTTTAGCACTTTAGTTATGAGTTTTATGTTACAGCTTTGTAGCATAAAACCCATAGCTACTGACTTTCAGTTTACGGTATGGATCTTGACGGTATAGGCTGTACCGCTCATATTTTGGCCGGACAGGTAAACTCGTAATACCGGCGCTATGGAAGTCTCATTGAAAAAGGACTTTTTGAAAGCTGAGTTAGTTACATTGCGTTACGGCCAAAAAAGTGTGCAGTACAGATATACCTGCAAGACTCGTAATACCAGCGGTAGTGAAAAAGAGCCATAACGCTGCTTTTTTACCCATAACACAAAACTTGTAATCTAGCAGTGAGTTTGCTATGTTCCTTGTACAGAGGATAATTGCCTGGTATTTTGGGGCTGGACTGACTTTGATAGGGGGATTAGACTGATATTCTACAGGAAAATTCTCCTGTGGAAAGCACAATTGGGCTAAAACAGGCTGCTCCCAGTTGTTAACTTGCGATAGAATGAGCTGCTGAGTAGGGAAGAATGTGTTTATATTTGAATTCAAATGTTAGAACGAATGTTATTGTAGAAATTCAGTTTACATAATAGAATGTTGATAAGAACGAATATTCTTAAAAATTATATTATAGAATGTTATTTACAGTTTTCGAATGTCACTTTCGAATTCGACATTTAATAAAACACTGTTGTAGACTAGAAATACTATTTCAAATTAAAATGTTACATTAGAATTCAAAATTGAATGAATAGATAGCTAAACATTCTATTATTCAAACTAATATTTATGTTATTGAAACATTCGAAAACGAAAATTCAAAAATAGAATGATAGAATGTTATATAAAGATTTGAAATTCGATTAGAACAAACAAATTTATCAAAATTCATTTTAAATTTCGAACTTTTGGAAACATTCTCCCATCCCTACTGCTGAGCTGTTTGTTCCTCCCTGTATCTATACAAACATAGCTGAACCGTGTGAGTGATAAAGTACAATACCAGAATGCATGTGAAAAACCTGTAGGTTTCCTGAGGATTAATAAAGCCACCCTTTGTGGGACAGACTAGATAGTCCTGCTGGCTTATTTGTGTTGCTGTAATTATCGCTTTAGCTTGCTGCCTAAAGCTGATTCCTGCCTCATTACTTCAGTATTTCTGCCTCCCAGTCACATTCTCTGCGCTGGCTCTCACGGTAGTTAATGTTCGTGTTCCATCTATTACAAGTGGAATAATTGAACAATTCAATCACACAGCACCTATTATCCTTAAAAGCCAGGAGAGCAGTAACAGAGCCGTCCTAATGTGTAGTTAACCAAACACAAAGGCCTCCCTATATATAACCATATTGCAGGTCATTGCTGGGAGAAGCTATTTCAGGAACTCAGGGTCCTATTTAACATTAAGAAACATTAGCCAGACCGTCATGCTCATCCAAAGCCGCCCCTCCGCTCTCAGCAATCTTTTATTGTGTGAGGGGATTTCTGAAGTGGAATAAGTGACAGATGTATCTCTGCAAAAAGTAATGTGCACATCTACAGTATTCTCCAATTAAAGCCAAAAGATAAACAAATTACTGGACGAAAAGAAATGATTGCTTGACCAAATCAATTTGTTTACATTAATGACATTTGGCTGATCTAATTGCTCATAAACACACAAATACACACACACAAAGTGCATATGCACCCACACGCACACAAACACACATATACACACACACAAAGTGCATATGCACCCACACGCACACATACACACACACAAAGTGCATATGCACCCACACGCACACAAACACACATATACACACACACGCAAAGCACACATGCACCCACACGCACACAAACACACATATACACACACACACAAAGTGCATATGCACCCACACGCACACAAACACACAAATACACACACACAAAGTGCATATGCACCCACACGCACACAAACACACATATACACACACACAAAGTGCATATGCACCCACACGCACACAAACACACATATACACACACACAAAGTGCATATGCACCCACACGCACACAAACACACATATACACACACACAAAGTGCATATGCACCCACACATACACACACACAAAGTGCATATGCACCCACACGCACACAAACACACATATACACACACACGCAAAGCGCACATGCACCCACACGCACACAAACACACAAATACACACACACAAAGCGCATATGCACCCACACGCACACATACACACACACAAAGTGCATATGCACCCACACGCACACAAACACACATATACACACACACAAAGTGCATATGCACCCACACGCACACAAACACACATATACACACACACAAACTGCATATGCACCCACACGCACACAAACACACATATACACACACACAAAGTGCATATGCACCCACACGCACACAAACACACATATACACACACACAAAGTGCATATGCACCCACACGCACACAAACACACATATACACACACACGCAAAGCGCACATGCACCCACACGCACACAAACACACATATACACACACACAAACTGCATATGCACCCACACGCACACAAACACACATATACACACACACACGCAAAGCGCACATGCACCCACACTCACACAAACACACAAATACACACACACAAAGCGCATATGCACCCACACGCACACAAACACACATATACACACACACGCAAAGCGCACATGCACCCACACGCACACAAACACACATATACACACACACAAAGCGCATATGCACCCACACGCACACAAACACACATATACACACACACGCAAAGCGCACATGCACCCACACGCACACAAACACACATATACACACACACAAAGTGCATATGCACCCACACGCACACAAACACACATATACACACACACGCAAAGCGCACATGCACCCACACGCACACAAACACACAAATACACACACACAAAGTGCATATGCACCCACACGCACACAAACACACATATACACACACACGCAAAGCGCACATGCACCCACACGCACACAAACACACAAATACACACACACAAAGTGCATATGCACCCACACGCACACAAACACACATATACACACACACGCAAAACGCACATGCACCCACACGCACACAAACACACAAATACACACACACAAAGCGCATATGCACCCACACGCACACAAACACACATATACACACACACACGCAAAGTGCACATGCATCCACACGCACACAAACACACATATACACACACGCAAAGCACACATGCACCCACACGCACACAAACACATATATACACACACACAAAGTGCATATGCACCCACACGCACACAAACACACATATACACACACACGCAAAGCGCACATGCACCCACACACACACAAACACACATATACACACACACGCAAAGCGCACATGCACCCACACGCACACAAACACACATATACACACACACGCAAAGTGCACATGCACCCACACGCACACAAACACACAAATACACACACACAAAGCGCACATGCACCCACACACACACAAACACACATATACACACACGCAAAGCGCACATGCACCCACACGCACACAAACACACATATACACACACACGCAAAGTGCACATGCATCCACACGCACACAAACACACATATACACACACGCAAAGCGCACATGCACCCACACGCACACAAACACACATATACACACACACGCAAAGCGCACATGCACCCACACGCACACAAACACACATTTACACACACGCAAAGTGCACATGCACCCACACGCACACAAACACACATTTACACACACGCAAATTGCACATGCACCCACACGCACACAAACACACAAATACACACACACAAAGCGCACATGCACCCACACGCACACAAACACACATATACACACACATGCAAAGCGCACATGCACCCACACGCACACAAACACACAAATACACACACACAAAGCGCATATGCACCCACACGCACACAAACACACATATACACACACACGCAAAGCGCACATGCACCCACACACACACATATACACACACACGCAAAGTGCACATGCATAAACACACATATACACACACGCAAAGCGCACATGCATCCACACGCACACAAACACACATATACACACACACGCAAAGCGCACATGCACCCACACACACACATATACACACACACGCAAAGTGCACATGCATAAACACACATACACACACACGCAAAGCGCACATGCACCCACACGCACACAAACACACATATACACACACACGCAAAGCGCACATGCACCCACACGCACACAAACACACAAATACACACACACTAACACACATATACACACACACGCAAAGCGCACATGCACCCACACACACACATATACACACACACGCAAAGTGCACATGCATCCACACGCACACAAACACACATATACACACACGCAAAGCGCACATGCACCCACACGCACACAAACACACATATACACACACACGCAAAGCGCACATGCACCCACACGCACACAAACACACAAATACACACACACAAACACACATATACACACACACGCAAAGCGCACATGCACCCACACACATATACACACACACGCAAAGTGCACATGCATCCACACGCACACACACATATACACACACGCAAAGCGCACATGCACCCACACGCACACAAACACACATATACACACGCAAAGTGCACATGCATCCACACGCACACAAACACACATATACACACACGCAAAGCGCACATGCACCCACACAAACACACATATAAACACACACGCAAAGCGCACATGCACCCACACGCACACAAACACACATTTACACACACGCAAAGCGCACATGCACCCACACGCACACAAACACACATATAAACACACACGCAAAGCGCACATGCACCCACACGCACACAAACACACATTTACACACACACAAAGCGCACATGCACCCACACGCACACAAACACACATATAAACACACACGCAAAGCGCACATGCACCCACACGCACACACACACACACACAAAGCGCATATGCACCCACACGCACACAAACACACATATACACACACGCAAAGCGCACATGCACCCACACACACACATATACACACACACGCAAAGTGCACATGCATAAACACACATATACACACACGCAAAGCGCACATGCACCCACACGCACACAAACACACATTTACACACACGCAAAGTGAACATACACCCACACGCATACACAAAAACACATATACACACACGCAAAGTGCACATGCACCCACACGCACACACACATATACACACACGCAAAGTGCACATGCACCCACAGGCATACACAAACACACATATACACACACGCAAAGCGCATATGCACCCACACGCACACAAACACACATATACACACACACGCAAAGCGCACATGCACCCACACGCACACAAACACACATATACACAGTCACACACGCAAAGGGCACATGCACACACACAAACACACATATACACACACGCAAAGCGCACATGCACCCACATGCACACAAACACACATATACACACACGCAAAGTGCACATGCACCCACACGCATACACAAACACACATATACACACACGCAAAGCGCATATGCACCCACACGCAGACAAACACAGATATACACACACACGCAAAGTGCACATGCACCCACACGCACACAAACACACATATACACAGTCACACATGCAAAGCGCACATGCACCCACATGCACACAAACACACATATACACACACGCAAAGCGCACATGCACCCACACGCACACAAATATACACACAAGCAAAGCACACATGCACCCACATGCACACAAACACACATATATACACACACTCAAAGCGCACATGCACCCACACGCATACACAAACACACATATACACACACGCAAAGCGCACATGCACCCACACGCACATGCACACACACACAGGCACACACACACAGACTCACACAAACACACAAAGATCCACACTTACAAAATGTATACATACCCACATGCACACAAGTACACAAACACACACACACACACAGAAACACACTTACAAAAATGTATATACACCAACATGCACAGAAACAAGTACACAAACACACACAGACTCACACAAACACACACAGATACACACTTACAAAAACTTATAAATACCCACACACACAGACTCACATAAACACACACTTACAAATACATATACAAACACATGCACACAAGTACACAAACACACACACAGACTCACATAAACACACACTTACAAATACATATACAAACCCACATGCACACAAGTACACAAACACACACACAGACACACACACACACACAGAGACTCACACAAACACACACAGACTCACACAAACACACACATAAAAATGTATACACACCCACATGCACAGAAACAAGTACACAAACACACACACAGACTCACATAAACACACACTTACAAATACATATACAAACCCACATGCACACAAGTACACAAACACACACACAGACACACACACACACTTACAAATACATATACAAACCCACATGCACACAAGTACACAAACACACACACAGACACACACACACACACACAGAGACTCACACAAACACACACAGACTCACACAAACACACACATAAAAATGTATACACACCCACATGCACAGAAACAAGTACACAAACACACACACACACACACACACAGAGACTCATACAAACACACACAGATACACACTTACAAAAACTTATACATACTCACACACACACAAATAAATACATAAACAAGCATACACAGACAGATACACACTTATGTATAAAATGTATACATAGCCACACACACACACAAATAAGTACACAAACACAAACGCACACAGACTCACACAAACACACACATATACACACACTTACAAAAACACAAACATACACAGATACACACATATAAAAACTTACATACACACAAAGAGGTAGATTTACCAAGCAGCGGATGCTTCTATCTATCCCCGTACTTTGCGGCTCGCCGTAAATGTAAGCCGGGCCTGCGCTTGTGTAAAGCAGTACAAGTGGCCGTATTAGGGAGAGCGGGAGTTTTATCTGCCTTGCGCCACATGATAAAAATGTGTTTCAATGCAGTAACTAAGGTTTTGTGGCTGTGAGGGCATTTGTCATGGGGTTTGCAAGTTGCACTAATATCTTTCCAATGTGCACAGACAGTGTGTGTGTGAGTCACTCACTGTCTGAGCAGGAAATCAGATTTGGGCATCTACTTATCAAGCCGTCAACTTACTTGCATTCAACGGCACCAATACGCTCGCCTAAGATCGCCTAACATCGCTGCCGCGGACCTGAATACTTTCTCTAAAGTTATTAAAAAAGCTGTCAAAAAGCCGCGTACCAAGTACGATGCGATGAGCAGTGGACTGTTGTTAACTAACAGTCATCAATCTCGCTGCTCTTCGGCTTTTTCACAGCTTTCTTGGTACCCTGTCACTAAACACCCACACTATACTAACTGTTTTACCCCTAAACCGCCACTCCCGGACCCCGACGCACCTAAATAAAGTTATTAACCCCTAAACCACCACTCCTAGAGCCCACTGCATCTTTAATAAATGTATTAACCCCTAAACTGCCGCTCCCGGAGCCCACTGCCACCTACATTATATGTATTAACCCCTAATCTTCTGCCCCCTATACCACCGCCACCTACATAAACTTATTAACCCCTATCCTGCCGCTCCCGGACCCCGCCGCAACTAAATAAAGTGTTTAACCCCTATACCGCCGCTCCCGGAGACCACCGCCACCTACATTATATTTATTAACCCCTTATCTGCCCCCCCTACACCGCCGCCACTATATTAAACGTATTAACCCCTAAACCTAAGTCTAACACTAACCCTAACACCCCCTAACTTAAATATAATTTAAATAAATCAAAATAAATTATTCCTATTTAAAACTAAATACTTACCTATAAAATAAACCCTAAGATAGCTACAATATAACTAATAGTTACATTGTAGCTATCTTAGGATTTATTTTTATTTAACAGGCAACTTTGTATTTATTTTAACTAGGTAGAATAGTTATTAAATAGTTATTAACTATTTAATAACTTCCTAGTTAAAATAAATACAAATATACCTGTAAAATAAAACCTAACCTAAGTTACAATTACACCTAACACTACATTATAATTAAATAAATTAAGTAAACTTAATACAATTAAATACAATTAAAAACAATTATCTAAAGTACAAAAAAAAACCACTAAATTACAGAAAATAATAAAATAATTACAAGTTTTTTTTAACTAATTACACCTAATCTAATCCCCCTAATAAAATAAAAAGCCCCCCAAAATAATAAAAATACCTACCCTATACTAAATTACGAATAGCCCTTAAAAGGGCCTTTTGCGGGGCATTGTCCCAAAGTAATCAGCTCTTTTACCTGAAAAAAAAGTGCAATATCCCCCCCAACATTAAAACAAACCACTCACACACTCAACCCTACTCTAAAACCCACCCAATCCCCCCTTAAAAAAAACCTAACACTAACCCATTGAAGATCACCCTACCTTGAGACGTCTTCACCTAACGGTCCGAAGTCCTCAACAAAGCCGGGCGAAGTGGTCCTCCAGACAGGCAGAAGTCTTCATCCAAGCCGGGCAGAAGAGGTCCTCCAGACAGGCAGAAGTCTTCATCCAGACGGCATCTTCTATCTTCATCCATCCGGCGTGGAGCGGGTCCATCTTCAAGACATCCGACGCGGAGCATCCTCTTCCAACGACATCCGACAACTGAACGACGGTTCCTTTAAATGATGTCATCCAAGATGGCGTCCCTTGAATTCCGATTGGCTGATAGAATTCTATCAGCCAATCAGAATTAAGGTAGGAAAAATCCTATTGGCTGATGCAATCTGCAATAAATACTAGTAACTTTTTCCATGCAATCTATAGCAGCGTAAGGAATTCTCCCTCAGTTTCCCAATTCTTTAAAATACTAGCACCTAGATTACAAGTTTTGCTTTCGTATTTTAACGCTGAAAAAAAGGCCATTTCAGAGTTAAAACCGGACTGCAGCCATTACGAGTCTTGTCGGTATAGCTGTACCGCAAGCATTTTAGCATGTAACGCAACGTCAGTCCCGCACTCAAAAAAATTATGTTTTTGTGTTGGATTTCTATAGCGCTACCATTACAAGTTTTGCGGTGAATCTAAAAAGCTTGCGTTACACCCTTTACCGACACGGTCCGTTCTGCAATCTAAGACCAGTAGTTATAAGTTTTACGCAACAAAACTGTTACACAAAACTCATAACTAAACTGTTACCCAGTACACTAACACCAACAAACTGCCTATTAACCCCTAAACCGAGGCCCCCGGCATCACAAATACTATATTAAACTTATTAACCCCTAATCTGCCGCTCCCGACATCGCCGCCACTGATAACATTTATTAACCCCTATTCCGCCGCTCCACGACATCGCCGCCACTTTAATAAAGTTATTAACCCCTATTCCCCCGCACCTCAACATTGCCAACACTATAATAAAGATATTAACCCCTATTCCGCTGCGCCCCGACATTGCCGACACTAAATGAAGTTATTTACTCCTAAACCTCTGGCCATCCCTGCTACTAAATAAACCTATGAACCCCTAAACTGACAGCCCACCACATCACCAAAAACTAAATTAAAATATTAACCCCTAAACCTAACAACCCCCTAACTTTAAATTAAAATTACAATATCCCTATCTTAAAATAAATAAAAACCTACCTGGGAAATTAAAAAACCCTATGTTTAAACAATTAACCTAACATTACTGTTAGACTAAAATTAAAATAACTATCAATTAAATAAATTAAATTACACATTAAAAAAAAAACTAACACTACTAAAAAAAAAATCTACAATTACAAAAAAATACTAAATTACAAAAAATAAAAAAATACTAAAGTACAAAAAATAACAAACAAAATTACCCAAAATAAAAACAATTACACATAATCTAATAGCCCTATAAAAATAAAAAAGCCCCCAAAATAAAAAAAAAACCCTAGCCTACAATAAACTACCAGTAGCCCTTAAAAGGGCCTTTTGTAGGGCATTGACCTAAAGAAATCCGCTCTTTTCCCTGAAAAAAATAGACCCCCTCGACAGTAAAACCACCCAACCAACCCCCCCTAGTAAAAAAACCTAACTCTTAAAAAAAACCTAAGCTACCTATTGTCCTGAAAAGGGCATATGTATGAGCATTGCCCTTATAAGGGCATTCAGCTCTTTTTCTTCCTCTGAAAATGGCATTTGGCTATTTTAAAAAAAGCCCAAACCCTAATCTAAAAAAAAAAAAAAGTTTAAAAAAACCTAACACTAACCACAGATAATCCACTTACAGTTTCTGAAGTCCGGACATCCATCCTCATCCTGGCAGCGAGATCTTCATCGATCCAGGCGGCATCTTCTATCTTCCTCCCGGCGGCGGAGAGCGAGTCCATCCTGAAGACATCCGGCGAGGAGCATCCTCTCCATACGGTCGCTGCCATATACTGAATCTTCAATGCAAGGGAACCATTTCAAAATCAGCCAATAGAATGAGAGTTACTGAAATTCTATTGACTGATTTGAATAGCCAATACAATTTCAGTAGCTCTCATCCTATTGGCTGATTTGAACAGCCAGTAGGATTTCAGCAGCTCTCATCCTATTGGCTGATTTCAATTTCAAAAATAAAATCAGCCAATAGAAATGCAAGGGACAACATTTTGAAAAGGCTTCCTTGCATTGAAGATTCAGTATATGGCTCCGACCGTATAAAGAGGATGCTCCGCACCTGGGGGCCCATTTATCAAAGGGCTTGAGGACCTGATCCGACACTGCGGATCAGGTCCGCAAGACCTCGCTAAATGCGGAGAACAATACGCTCTCCGCATTTAACATTGCACCGCTGCTTCATAACTTGTGTTTCTGGCGAGTCTGAAGACACGCCAGAAACATGGCCCTTCAAGCTCCGTACGGAGCTTGATAAATGGGCCTGTTGATGTCTTCAGGAAGGACCCGCTCCGTGCCGCCGGGATGAAGATAGAAGATGCCGCCTATTATCCATTGAGGTGCTACAGTGTGGAAACTGGTGGTAACATAAAAATGTTCCATAGACTTTAATGGAGATAAACATTTTTACCAACAGTTTAAATATTTTACCACCTCAATGGAAACTAGCCCTATGTTGGGAGCGGCAGATTAGGCATTAATAAATGTAGGTGGCGGCGATGTCGGGGGCAGCAGATTAGGGGTGTTTAGACTTGGGGTTTATGTTAGGGTGTTAGGCTTAAACGTAACTTTTTGCCCATAGACATCAATGAGGTAGCGCTACGGAGCTTTTCATTACGCGATCGCAGGTGTTAGTTTTTTTTCTAACACTCTCTTGCAATTGATGCTCTCGCAATTGATGTCTATGGGGAAAGTGTGCACGAGCACGTCAAAGCAGCGCTTGTATTATGTGGGGTATGCAGCTGATTGCCACCATATTGTACGCACAAGGCAGCTTTTTAAAAACTTGTAAGGGCAGCGCTATTGAGATTGAAATAACGCAGCTTTTGTTGCATTTGTTTCGCGCCCTCTATAGCGCAAAACTTGTAATCTAGGTGTATGCTTTCAAAGGTACAGCCCCTGAATAGCTCCCAGTGACACGGACTTATTAGGAGCTGGCTCTGATCCACCATAAAACTGGACTTCTTAAAAGTACATTCGACATCAAACAGGGACATATTTTCTTTACTAGGCCACTTTTGCTAAAAAAATAAAAATATAAAATAACAGCTTGAATAAGAAACCAACTTCCTTATCGTAACCATTCAGTAATTATTTAACCCCTTGTGTTCTAATGACTGCTCAGAGCCATCATTAGCACACAACTACCTTTTTGCAATCTGTATTGATTTTTAATTATTAAGAATACCGTCACAACAAATATGATTGGTGTAAATATTTTTCAAGTAGGCCTGGCACACAGTCTTGCAAGGAAGTAAAAAAGTGCAATTCTAGGGCACGAGCAAACTGAGGATTAAGATCATCAACAATCAAGAATTTTTTAATTTTAATTAGTAACTATACTGTGACAACAATTATGAATGGTGTAAATAGTTGGCAAGACGGCCTGGCACAAAAGGATGGCAGGCAGGAGGTAGATGCAATTCAAGGACACTAGGAGACTGATTACTGACAGTCAAAACAGTGATGATTGACAATTTTTGCAATACTGTTTAAAGAAATATGATTTCTGGCAACAATTGGCTAGGTGGGCCTGGCTCACAGCAGGCTGCAAGGCAGGAGGGAAGTGCTATTCAATGGCACCAGCAAACTGAGGATTCAAAACAACTATTAACAAAAATTTTGATTTTTAATTATTAACAATACTGTCACAACAAATATGATTGGTGTAAATATTTTTCAAGTAGGCCTGGCACACAGTCTTGCAAGGAAGTAAAAAGGTGCAATTCTAGGGCACGAGCAAACTGAGGATTAAGATCATCAACAATCAAGAATTTTTTAATTTTAATTAGTAACTATACTGTGACAACAATTATGATTGGTGTAAATAGTTGGCAAGACGGCCTGGCACAAAATGCTGGCAGGCAGGAGGTAAATGCAATTCAAGGACATTAGGAGACTGATTACTGACAGTCAAAACAGTGATGATTGACAATTTTTGCAATACTGTTAAAAGAAATATGATTGCTGGCAATAATTGGCTAGGTGGGCCGGGCACACAGCAGGCTGCAAGGCAGGAGGAAAGTGCTATTCACTGGCACCAGCAAACTAAGGATTCACAACAACTATTAACAAAAAAATTAATTTTTAATTACTAAGAATACTGTCACAACAAATATAATTGGTGTAAATATTTTTCAAGTAGGCCTGGCACACAGGCTTGGAAGGCAATAGAAAAGTGCAATTCTAGGGCACAAGCAAACTGAAGATTAAGATCATCAACAATTAAGAATTTTTTAATTTTAATTTGTAACTATACTGTGATAAAAAATTGTGACTGGTGTAAATAGTTGGCAAGACGGCCTGGCACAAAAGGCTGGCAGGCAGGAGGTAGATGCAATTCAAGGACACTAGGAGACTGATTACTGACAGTCAAAACAGTGATGATTGACAATTTTTGCAATACTGTTAAAAGAAATATAATTGCTGGCAACAATTGGCTAGGTGGGCTTGGCTCACAGCAGGCTGCAAGGCAGCAGGAAAGTGCTATTCAATGGCACCAGCACACTGAGGATTCTCAACAACTATTACCAACAATTTAAATTTTTAATTATTAAGAATACTGTCACAACAACTATGATTGGTGTAAATATTTTTCAAGTAGGCCTGGCACACAGGCTAGGAAGGCAGTAGAAAAGTGCAATTCTAGGGCACGAGCAAACTGAGGATTAAGATCAACAATAAAAAAAAATTTAATTTTAAATAGTAACTATACTGTCTGTGACAACAATTATGATTGGTGTAAATAGTTGGCTAGACGGCCTGGCACAAAAGGCTGGCAGTGGCAGACAGGAGGTAAATGCAATTCAATGGCACTAGGAGACTGAATATTTGCAGTCCAAAAAATTATGATTTTTTTTTTAATTACTGTTACAAGAATTGTGATTGGTGCCACTAATTGGCTAGTTGGGCCTGGCACACAGGCTGGCAGATATGAGTCGTGAATGGTAGGTAGGGCAGCAATTTAACACAGTATGCTGTGTAAGTGACAAAAACACAGGCCTGATAGAAAATTAAGTTAGATTACACTAGCAAAATATTGTAAAATTTTAGATTTTAATATTAAAATTATCTTAAGAAGTGCAATGCACATATGACTCTATGAGTAGTCGCACTGGCTGGCTGCTACGTAGGGCAGCAATTATAACAACAGTATGCTGTGTAAGTCAGATAGACAGTTAGACACAGGCCTGATAGAAAATATAATTAGATTATACTAGTATAATGATTTAAAGACTTTTTTTTGGAAATTTTAAGAAAAATGTTAAGCACATACATATGAGTCGTGGCTGATAGCCTTGGAAGGGCAGCTATTAAAAACAGTAGGCTCTGTAAGTCGGATACACACACGCCTGATAGAAAATACTATTAGATTACACTAGAAAAATGATTGAAATTATTTTTTTGGGGGGGGGAATTAAAAAAAAGGTTAAACACATATGAGTAGTGGCTTATAGACTAGGGAGGGCAGCAAGTAAACACAGTAGGCTCTGTATGTCAGCAAAACACACATGCCGGATAGAAAATTATATTAGATTACACTAGCAAACAAATTTAAACTTTTTTTTTATATTAAAATTAAGGTGAAGAAGAATAGATATGAGTGCTGGGTGGCTGCCTGGCACAGACCAATTAACCAAAAGACTGAAAAAAAATTAGGTATATTAATGCTGAGTGAGCCTGACAGACACAGGCATGATAGTAAATGTAATTAGATTACACTAGCAAAATATTTATTTATTTTTAAATTTAAAATAATGTTATAAACGGATATTAACACTGGTGGCTGCTGGCTGGCACAGAGCAATGAACCAGAGTATATGCTGTGTGACACTGGCCTGATAGAAAATGAAAAAAAATTACACTAGAAAAATAATTAAATTTTTTGGTTAGTTAAATTTAAACTAGTGTTGTTAGGGAGATATCAGTGGTGGCAGTAGTCACAGCATATGCTGTGAGCCTTAAACACACAGCTGAAAGCCAGGCAAATGCTAATAAAAAAAAAAACAAAACAAAAAAAAAAAAACGGCACGAAATATAGCCCTAAAAAGGGCTTTTTGGGGTGCTGTGCTTGCAGCAGAGATGAGTGGAGTCCTTCTGGACTGTAAATACACTAGCCTAGCTATGTTTTTCCTATTAATGTCAGGAGCAAAAATACAACACGTCCTCACATTAAGAAAGCAAGGTCGTTATGAGTCTAAAATGGCGGATTCCGAGTAGATGGGAGGGTCTGTGAGGGAGTGTCTGATGTTGATTGGCTCTAATGTGTCAGGCGGCTGTGACATAAAGGGTCAAAGTTTCCACAATGATGACACATAGGGTCGGATCGAACATCGCCATGTGTTCGCCCACAAACGCGAACGCGAACAAGCTATGTTCGCTGTGAACCATTCGCGGGCGAACAGTTCGGGACATCACTACAAATGTGTTTAAAATTAGAAATTCAATTTACCACAAAACACAAACATATCATACTTACTTGATAAAAGAACAGATTAACACTTTTTAATGTGATGTGTGTGTGTATGTATATATATATATATATATATATATATATAAACACATACATATACATACATACAAACAAATATGCCATGTGAGTGGTTTACACACATACACATTTTACAGCCTTACAGTCTACAAACTTTGTTGTCAAAGTGCCCTAAAGGCTGAAAAACACAATTGGCAACTTGTAATAAAGAGCAGAGCAGCTAGTCCCACATAACCTCCTCACCGCCAAGGCCTTTATAGAACAAAAACATTCATCCTGAAGCAGAATTTAACCCCCTGGCTATCAAAATGTACTACAGCACATAACAAGTGAATACACTGCAACCCTTTCTGGTAGCCAAGGGGTTAAAGTGTGCTCTGCTTGTTATGTTGTTATTCTAGGCAGCATTAGAAGCCTGTACAGTCCTAACCTGTTGTTCTGAAGCTTTCATTCCTTCTACAAAAAGTGTCTGCACCACATCAGCATGGAGCTTGGCTGTGTGAGGCAACAGAAGTACAGAAAATAAAAGTGTCTGCTACACATCAGCATGGAGCTTGTCTGTGTGAGGCAACAGAAGTACATAAAATAAAAGTGTCTGCTACACATCAGCATGGTGCTTGTCTGTGTGAGGCAACAGAAGTACATAAAATAAAAGTGTCTGCACCACATCAGCATGGAGCTTGGCTGTGTGAGGCAACAGAAGTACATAAAATAAAAGTGTCTGCTACACATCAGCATGGAGCTTGGCTGTGTGAGGCAACAGAAGTACATAAAATAAAAGTGTCTGCTACACATCAGCATGGAGCTTGGCTGTGTGAGGCAACAGAAGTACATAAAATAAAAGTGTCTGCACCACATCAGCATGGAGCTTGGCTGTGTGAGGCAACAGAAGTACATAAAATAAAAGTGTCTGCACCACATCAGCATGGAGCTTGGCTGTGTGAGGCAACAGAAGTACATAAAATAAAAGTGTCTGCTACACATCAGCATGGAGCTTGTCTGTGAGGCAACAGAAGTACATAAAATAAAAGTGTCTGCTACACATCAGCATGGTGCTTGTCTGTGTGAGGCAACAGAAGTACATAAAATAAAAGTGTCTGCACCACATCAGCATGGAGCTTGGCTGTGAGGCAACAGAAGTACATAAAATAAAAGTGTCTGCTACACATCAGCATGGAGCTTGGCTGTGTGAGGCAACAGAAGTACATAAAATAAAAGTGTCTGCTACACATCAGCATGGAGCTTGGCTGTGTGAGGCAACAGAAGTACATAAAATAAAAGTGTCTGCTACACATCAGCATGGAGCTTGGCTGTGTGAGGCAACAGAAGTACATAAAATAAAAGTGTCTGCTACACATCAGCATGGAGCTTGGCTGTGTGAGGCAACAGAAGTACATAAAATAAAAGTGTCTGCACCACATCAGCATGGAGCTTGGCTGTGTGAGGCAACAGAAGTACATAAAATAAAAGTGTCTGCACCACATCAGCATGGAGCTTGGCTGTGTGAGGCAACAGAAGTACATAAAATAAAAGTGTCTGCTACACATCAGCATGGAGCTTGGCTGTGTGAGGCAACAGAAGTACATAAAATAAAAGTGTCTGCACCACATCAGCATGGAGCTTGTTATGTTGTTATTCTAGGCAGCATTAGAAGCCTGTACAGTCCTAACCTGTTGTTCTGAAGCTTTCATTCCTTCTACAAAAAGTGTCTGCACCACATCAGCATGGAGCTTGGCTGTGTGAGGCAACAGAAGTACAGAAAATAAAAGTGTCTGCTACACATCAGCATGGAGCTTGTCTGTGTGAGGCAACAGAAGTACATAAAATAAAAGTGTCTGCTACACATCAGCATGGTGCTTGTCTGTGTGAGGCAACAGAAGTACATAAAATAAAAGTGTCTGCACCACATCAGCATGGAGCTTGGCTGTGTGAGGCAACAGAAGTACATAAAATAAAAGTGTCTGCTACACATCAGCATGGAGCTTGGCTGTGTGAGGCAACAGAAGTACATAAAATAAAAGTGTCTGCTACACATCAGCATGGAGCTTGGCTGTGTGAGGCAACAGAAGTACATAAAATAAAAGTGTCTGCACCACATCAGCATGGAGCTTGGCTGTGTGAGGCAACAGAAGTACATAAAATAAAAGTGTCTGCACCACATCAGCATGGAGCTTGGCTGTGTGAGGCAACAGAAGTACATAAATAAAAGTGTCTGCTACACATCAGCATGGAGCTTGTCTGTGAGGCAACAGATGTACATAAAATAAAAGTGTCTGCTACACATCAGCATGGTGCTTGTCTGTGTGAGGCAACAGAAGTACATAAAATAAAAGTGTCTGCACCACATCAGCATGGAGCTTGGCTGTGAGGCAACAGAAGTACATAAAATAAAAGTGTCTGCTACACATCAGCATGGAGCTTGGCTGTGTGAGGCAACAGAAGTACATAAAATAAAAGTGTCTGCTACACATCAGCATGGAGCTTGGCTGTGTGAGGCAACAGAAGTACATAAAATAAAAGTGTCTGCACCACATCAGCATGGAGCTTGGCTGTGTGAGGCAACAGAAGTACATAAAATAAAAGTGTCTGCACCACATCAGCATGGAGCTTGGCTGTGTGAGGCAACAGAAATACATAAAATAAAAGTGTCTGCTACACATCAGCATGGAGCTTGGCTGTGTGAGGCAACAGAAGTACATAAAATAAAAGTGTCTGCTACACATCAGCATGGAGCTTGGCTGTGTGAGGCTACAGAAGTACATAAAATAAAAGTGAAACTAAACATGCCTGGTGATAATGGGAGGGGTTTAGTTTTAATATTTGCCCCTCTCTCCTTCATGGCTCCCTCAACTGCTGTAACCTATTCCCAATGAAACACTCAACTCTGTAAGCACCTGGCAGAACAATTCTTTCTAAAATTAATGCCCTAACAAAAAATTTTTTTTTTATTACTGACAGGCAGACGCCCCTCACTTCAAGGCACCTGAAGGCACACGCCTACTGTGCCTAATGGGAAATCCGGCCCTGTTTATTGCTCATGTGTTAACTTTGCTAGCAGTAAGCTTTCGGAGCACATCGGGTACCGTGTGTTTTACTAGTTGAAACTAAAACGTTTTTACACATAACCTGATGCACCCAAAAACCCAAACTTCGAATTTCACCGGGAGTTAATGTATCCACCATAGATTTCAATGGAGCTCTGCATAAAAAACACAAAAAACAACAACCTTACTTGCATTTTCTCAAGTGTGCTAATTCAACATGAAGTATGAATATTTCCCATTCCAAATTATTGTACATAGAAGAACATGTTCTATTTATTCATAAATACATATTTAAATATATATATGTGATGTTTTTTTTTTGGTAAAATATATTACTATAATTATATATCAAAATAAACAGTATATACAAACAGTATATATATATATATATATATATATATATATACACACACACACATGCACACAGTATATATATAGATTACAAGTTGTGCGTTAGGGTTTTAACACATAAAAAATGCCCATTTCAGCGTAAAAACAGTAACACAGTCATTACGAGTCTTGTCGGTATAGCTATACCGCAAGTGTTTTAGCCTGTAACTCAACATCAATCCCGCACTCAAAAAAATGATGTTTTTGTGTGGGATTTCCATAGCCCCGGTATTACAGGTCGTGCAGTGAGGCTAAAAAGCTTGCATTAACAGCCTATACCGACACGATCCATTCCGCCATCTGATAGCAGTAGATATGGATTTTACGCCTCAAAAATGTTTCACAAAACTCATAACTAAACTTTTACAAAGTACACCAACACCCATAAACTACCTATTAACCCCTAAACCACCACCCTCCCACATCACAAACACTATTTAAAATGTATTAACCCCTAATCTGCCACCCGCACACATCCCCGCCACTATAATAAAGCTATTAACACCTATTCCGCCACTCCCCGCCACTGCCACCACTATAACAAAGCTATTAACCCCTATTCTGCCACTCCCCGACATCGCCAACACTAATAAAAGTTACTAACCCCTAAACCTCTTGCCTCCCACATCACCACCACTAACTAAACCTATTAACCCCTAAACCGCCAGCACCCCACATCGCAAAAAAATAAATTAAACTATTAACCCCTAAACCTAACAACCCCATACCTTCATATTAAAATTACAATATCCCTATCATAAAATAAATAAAAACTTACCTGTGAAATAAAAAAAACTATGTTTAAACTAACAATTAACCTTACATAATTATTGTACTAAAACTAAAATAACTACTATTACATAAACTGAATTACACATTAAAAAATAACTAACACTACTAAAAAAGGCTAAAATTACAAAAAATACTAAATTACGAAAAATAACAAACACTAAATTGCGAAAAAAAAAAAATGAAATTATCTAAAATATAAACAATTACACCTAATCTAATAGCCCAATAAAAATAAAAAGCCCACCCAAAATAAAAACACACCCAGCCTACAATAAACTACCAATAGCCCTTAAAAAGGCCTTTTGTAGGGCATTGTCCTGAGTTAAACAGCTCTTTTACCTGTAAAAAAAAAATACAAAGCCCTAACCCCCCAAACCCACAAAATAAAAATAAAAACTATCTGAAAAGGGCATTTGTATGGGCATTGCCCTTAAAAGGGCATTCAGCTCTTTTGCTGCTCATTAAAATAAAAAATATATATTCTAAAATAAAAAACATTACACAAAATAACAATCAAATTATCAAAAATAATAACAAATTATTCCTATTCTAATAACCATTTTTTTTTAAAAAAACCATCCCAAAATAAAAAAAGCTAATCTATAATAAACTACAAATAGCCCTTAAAAGGGCCTTTTGTAGGGCATTGCTCTAAGTTAAACAGCTCTTTTACCTGACCCCACAGACATACTCATGCACAAACCTTACAAACCCCACAGACATACTCATGCACAAACCCTACATGCTCACACACAGACATACTCATGCACACACCCTACATGCTCAGACACAGACATACTCATGCACAAACCCTACATGCTCACACACATACATACTCATGCACACACCCTACATGCTCACACATACTCATGCACACACCCTACATGCTCACACACACACATACTCATGCACACACCCTACATGCTCACACACACACATACTCATGCACACACCCTACATGCTCACACACAGACATACTCATGCACACACCCTACATGCTCACACACACACATACTCATGCACACACCCTACATGCTCACACACAGACATACTCATGCACACACCCTACATGCTCACACACAGACATACTCATGCACACACCCTACATGCTCACACACAGACATACTTATGCACACAACCCTACATGCTCACACACAGACATACTCATGCACACACCCTACATGCTCACACACAGACATACTCATGCACACACCCTACATGTTCACACACAGACATACTCATGCACACACCCTACATGCTCACACACACACATACTCATGCACACACCCTACATGCTCTCACACAGACATACTCATGCACACACCTTACATGCTCACACACAGACATACTCATGCACACACACCCTACATGCTCACACACAGACATACTCATGCTCACACCCTACATGCTCACACACAGACATACTCATGCACACACCCTACATGCTCACTCACAGACATACTCATGCACACACCCTACATGCTCACACACAGACATACTCATGCACACACCCTACATGCTCACACACAGACATACTCATGCACAAACCCTACATGCTCACACACAGACATACTCATGCACACACCCTACACGATCACACACAGACATACTCATGCACACACCCTACATGCTCACACACAGACATACTCATGCACACACCCTACATGCTCACACACAGACATACTCATGCACACACTCTACATGATCACACACAGACATACTCATGCACACACCCTACATGCTCACACACAGACATACTCATGCACACACCCTACATGCTCACACACAGACATACTCATGCACACACTCTACATGATCACACACAGACATACTCATGCACACACCCTACATGCTCACACACAGACATACTCAACACACACCCTACATGCTCACACACAGACATACTCATGCACAAACCCTACATGCTCTCACACAGACATACTCATGCACACATCCTACATGCTCAGACACAGACATACTCATGCACACACCCTACATGCTCACACACACACACATACTCATGCACACACCCTACATGCTCACACACAGACATACTCATACACACTCCCTACATGCTCACACACAGACATACTCATGCACACACCCTACATGCTCACACACAGACAAACTCATGCACACACCCTACATGCTCACACACAGACATACACATGCACACACCCTACATGCTCTCACACAGACATACTCATGCACACACCCTACATGTTCACACACATACTCATGCACACACCCTACATGCTCACACACAGACATACTCATGCACACACCCTACATGCTCACAAACAGACATATTCATGCACACACCCTACATGCTGTCACACAGACATACTCATGCACACACCCTACATGCTCACACACAGACATACTCATGCACACTCCCTACATGCTCACACACAGACATACTCATGCACACAGCCTACATGCTCAGACACAGACATACTCATGCACATACTCTACATGCTCTCACACAGACATACTCATGCACACACCGTACATGCTCACACACAGACATACTTATGCACAAACCCTACATGCTCGCACACAGACATACTCATGCACACACCCCTACATGCTCTCACACAGACATACTCATGCACACACCCCTATATGCTCTCACACAGACATACTCATGCACACACCCCTATATGCTCTCACACAGACATACTCATGCACACACCTTACATGCTCACACACAGACATACTCATGCACAAACCCTACATGCTCTCACACAGATATACTCATGCACACATCCTACATGCTCTCACATATACTCATGCACACACCCCTACATGCTCTCACCCAGACATACTCATGCACACACCCTACATGCTCACACACAGACATACTCATGCACACACCCTACATGCTCACACACACACATACTCATGCACACACCGCACATGCTCACACACACACATACTCATGCACACACCCTACATGCTCACACACACACATACTCATGCACACACCCTACATGCTCACACACACACATACTCATGCACACACCCCTACATGCTCTCACACAGACATACTCATGCACACACCCTACATGCTCTCACACAGACATACTTATGCACACACCCTACATGCTCACACACAGACATACTCATGCACACACCCTACATGCTCACACACAGACATACTCGTGCACACACCCTACATGCTCACAAACAGACATACTCATGCACACACCCTACATGCTCACACACACACATACTCATGCACACACCCTACATGCTCACACACAGACATACTCATGCACACACCTTACATGCTCACACACAGACATACTCATGCACACACCCTACATGCTCTCACACACACATACTCATGCACACACCCTACATACTCACACACAGACATACTCATGCACACACTCTACATGCTCACACACAGACATACTCATGCACAAACCCTACATGCTCACACACAGACATACTCATGCACTCACCCTACATGCTCACACACAGACATACTCATGCACACACCCTACATGTTCACACACAGACATACTCATGCACACACCCTACATGCTCACACACACACATACTCATGCACACACCCTACATGCTCTCACACAGACATACTCATGCACACACCCTACATGCTCACACACACACATACTCATGCACACACCGCACATGCTCACACACACACATACTCATGCACACACCCTACATGCTCACACACACACATACTCATGCACACACCCTACATGCTCTCACACAGACATACTCATGCACACACCCTACATGCTCACACACACACATACTCATGCACACACCCTACATGCTCTCACACAGACATACTCATGCACACACCCTACATGCTCACACACAGACATACTCATGCACACACCCTACATGCTCACACACACACATACTCATGCACACACCCTACATGCTCTCACACAGACATACTCATGCACACACCCTACATGCTCTCACACAGACATACTTATGCACACACCCTACATGCTCACACACAGACATACTCATGCACACACCCTACATGCTCACACACAGACATACTCGTGCACACACCCTACATGCTCACACACAGACATACTCCTGCACACACCCTACATGTTCACACACAGACATACTCATGCACACACCCTACATGTTCACACACAGACATACTCATGCACACACCCTACATGCTCACACACAGACATACTCGTGCACACACCCTACATGCTCACACACAGACATACTCATGCACACACTCTACATGCTCACAAACAGACATACTCATGCACACACCCTACATGCTCACACACACACATACTCATGCACACACCCCTACATGCTCACACACACACATACTCATGCACACACCCTACATGCTCACACACACACATACTCATGCACACACCTTACATGCTCACACACAGACATACTCATGCACACACCCTACATGCTCTCACACACACATACTCATGCACACACCCTACATACTCACACACAGACATACTCATGCACACACTCTACATGCTCACACACAGACATACTCATGCACAAACCCTACATGCTCACACACAGACATACTCATGCACTCACCCTACATGCTCACACACAGACATACTCATGCACACACCCTACATGTTCACACACAGACATACTCATGCACACACCCTACATGCTCACACACACACATACTCATGCACACACCCTACATGCTCTCACACAGACATACTCATGCACACACCTTACATGCTCACACACAGACATACTCATGCACACACCCTACATGCTCACACACAGACATACTCATGCTCACACCCTACATGCTCACACACAGACATACTCATGCACACACCCTACATGCTCACACACAGACATACTCATGCACAAACCCTACATGCTCACACACAGACATACTCATGCACACACCCTACACGATCACACACAGACATACTCATGCACACACCCCTACATGCTCACACACAGACATACTCATGCACACACCCTACATGCTCACACACAGACATACTCATGCATACACCCTACATGCTCACACACAGACATACTCATGCACACACTCTACATGCTCACACACAGACATACTCATGCACACACCCTACATGCTCTCGCACAGATATACTCATGAACATACCCTACATGCTCAGACACAGACATACTCATGCACACAACCTACATGCTCACACACATACTCATGCACACACCCCTACATGCTCACACACAGACATACTCATGCACACTCCCTACATGCTCACACACAGACATACTCATGCACACACCCTACATGCTCACACACAGACATACTCATGCACACACCCTACATGCTCACACACAGACATACACATGCACACACCCTACATGCTCACACACACACACATACTCATGCACACACCCTACATGCTCTCACACAGACATACTCATGCACACACCCTACATGCTCTCACACAGACATACTCATGCACACACCCTACATGCTCACACACAGACATACTCATGCACACACCCTACATGCTCACACACAGACATTCTCATGCACACCCCCTACATGCTCTCACACAGACATACTCATGCACACATCCTACATGCTCACACACAGACATAATCATGCACACACCCTACATGCTCTCACACAGACATACTCATGTACACACCCTACATGCTCTCACACAGACATACTTATGCACACACCCTACATGCTCTCACACAGACATACTCATGCACACATCCTACATGCTCACACACAGACATAATCATGCACACACCCTACATGCTCTCACACAGACATACTCATGTACACACCCTACATGCTCTCACACAGACATACACATGTACACACTCTACATGTTCACACACAGACATACACATGCACACACTCTACATGCTCACACACAGACATACTCATGCACACACCCTACATGATCACACACAGACATACACATGCACACACTCTACATGCTCACACACAGACATACTCATGCACACACCCTACATGCTCACACACAGACATACTCATGCACACACCCTACATGCTCACACCAGACATACTCATGCACACACCCTACATGCTCACACAGGATCATACTCATGCACACACCCTACATGCTCACACAGACATACTCATGCACACACCCTGCATGCTCACACACAGACATACTCATGCACACCTCCCCTACATGCTCACACACAGACATACTCATGCACACACCCTTCATGCTCACACACAGACATACTCATGCACACACTCTACATGCTCACACACAGACATACTCATGCACACACCCCTACATGCTCACACACAGACATACTCATGCACACACCCTACATGCTCACACACAGACATACTCATGCACACTCCCCTACATGCTCACACACAGACATACTCATGCACACAACCCTACATGCTCTCACCACAGGACATACTCATGCACACACCCTGCATGCTCACACACAGACATACTCATGCACACACGCCTACAATGCTCACACACAGACATACTCATGCACACACCCTTCATGCTCACACACAGACAGACTCATGCACACACTCTACAGGCTCACACACATACTCATGCACACACCCGACATGCTCACACACAGTCATACTCATGCACTCACCCTACATGCTCTCACACAGACATACTCATGCACGAACCCTACAAGCTCAAACACAGACATACTCAGGCACACACCCTAAATGCTCTCACACAGACATACTCATGCACACACCCTACATGCTCACACACACACATACTCATGCACACACCCTACATGCTCACACACACACATACTCATGCACACACCCTACATGCTCACACACACACATACTCATGCACACACCCTACATGCTCTCACACAGACATACTCATGCACAAACCCTACAAGCTCACACACAGACATACTCATGCACACACCCTACATGCTCTCACACAGACATACTCATGCACACACCCTACATGCTCACACACAGACATACTCATGCACACACCCTACATGCTCACACACAGACATACTCATGCACACACCCTACATGCTCACACACACACATACTCATGCACACACCCTACGTGTTCACACACAGACATAGTCATGCACACACCCTACATGCTCACACACAGACATACTCATGCACACACCCTACATGCTCTCACACAGACATACTCATGTACACACCCTACATGCTCACACACAGACATACTCATGCACACACGCTACATGATCACACACAGACATACTCATGCACACACCCTACATGCTCACACTCAGACATACTCATGTACACACCCTACATGCTCACACACAGACATACTCATGCACACACCCTACATGCTCACACACAGACATACTCATGCACACACCCTACATGCTCTCACACAGACATACTCATGCACACACCCTACATGCTCACACACACACATACTCATGCACACACCCTACATGCTCACACACAGACATACTTATACACACACCCTACATGCTCACACACAGACATAATCATGCACACACCCTACATGCTCACACACAGACATAGTCATGCACACACCCTACATGCTCACACACAGACATACTCATGCACACACCCTACATGCTCTCACACAGATATACTCATGTACACACCCTACATGCTCACACACAGACATACTCATGCACACACGCTACATGATCACACACAGACATACTCATGCACACACCCTACATGCTCATACTCAGACATACTCATGTACACACCCTACATGCTCACACACAGACATTCTCATGCACACACCCTACATGCTCACACACAGACATATTCATGCACACACCCTACATGCTCACACACAGACATACTTATGCACACACTCTACATGATCACACACAGACATACTCATGCACACACCCTACATGCTCACACACAGACATACTCATGCACACACCCCTACATGCTCACACACAGACATACTCATGCACACACCCTACATGCTCACACACAGACATACTCATGCACACACCCTACATGCTCACACACAGACATACTCATGCACACACCCTACATGCTCACACACAGACATACTCATGCACACACCCTACATGATCACACACAGACATACTCATGCACACACCCTACATGCTCACACACAGACATACTCATGCACACACCCCTACATGCTCACACACAGACATACTCATGCACACACCCTACATGCTCACACACAGACATACTCATGCACACACCCTACATGCTCACACACAGACATACTCATGCACACACCCTACATGCTCACACACAGACATACTCATGCACACACCCTACGTGTTCACACACAGACATACTCATGCACACACCCTGCATGCTCACACACAGACATACTCATGCACACACCCTACATGCTCACACACAGACATACTCATGCACACACCCTTCATGCTCACACACAGACAGACTCATGCACACACTCTACATGCTCACACACATACTCATGCACACACCCGACATGCTCACACACAGTCATACTCATGCACACACCCTACATGCTCTCACACAGACATACTCATGCACGAACCCTACAAGCTCACACACAGACATACTCATGCACACACCCTAAATGCTCTCACACAGACATACTCATGCACACACCCTACATGCTCACACACACACATACTCATGCACACACCCTACATGCTCACACACACACATACTCATGCACACACCCTACATGCTCTCACACAGACATACTCATGCACAAACCCTACAAGCTCACACACAGACATACTCATGCACACACCCTACATGCTCTCACACAGACATACTCATGCACACACCCTACATGCTCACACACAGACATACTCATGCACACACCCTACATGCTCACACACAGACATACTCATGCACACACCCTACATGCTCACACACACACATACTCATGCACACACCCTACGTGTTCACACACAGACATAGTCATGCACACACCCTACATGCTCACACACAGACATACTCATGCACACACCCTACATGCTCTCACACAGATATACTCATGTACACACCCTACATGCTCACACACAGACATACTCATGCACACACGCTACATGATCACACACAGACATACTCATGCACACACCCTACATGCTCACACACAGACATACTCATGTACACACCCTACATGCTCACACACAGACATACTCATGCACACACCCTACATGCTCACACACAGACATACTCATGCACACACCCTACATGCTCTCACACAGACATACTCATGCACACACCCTACATGCTCACACACACACATACTCATGCACACACCCTACATGCTCACACACAGACATACTTATACACACACCCTACATGCTCACACACAGACATAATCATGCACACACCCTACATGCTCACACACAGACATACTCATGCACACACCCTACATGCTCACACACAGACATACTCATGCACACACCCTACATGCTCTCACACAGATATACTCATGTACACACCCTACATGCTCACACACAGACATACTCATGCACACACGCTACATGATCACACACAGACATACTCATGCACACACCCTACATGCTCATACTCAGACATACTCATGTACACACCCTACATGCTCACACACAGACATTCTCATGCACACACCCTACATGCTCACACACAGACATACTCATGCACACACCCTACATGCTCACACACAGACATACTTATGCACACACTCTACATGCTCACACACAGACATACTCATGCACACACCCTACATGCTCACACACAGACATACTCATGCACACACCCCTACATGCTCACACACAGACATACTCATGCACACACCCTACATGCTCACACACAGACATACTCATGCACACACCCTACATGCTCACACACAGACATACTCATGCACACACCCTACATGCTCACACACAGACATACTCATGCACACACCCTACATGCTCACACACAGACATACTCATGCACACACCCTACATGCTCACACACAGACATACTCATGCACACACCCCTACATGCTCACACACAGACATACTCATGCACACACCCTACATGCTCACACACAGACATACTCATGCACACACCCTACATGCTCACACACAGACATACTCATGCACACACCCTACATGCTCACACACAGACATACTCATGCACACACCCTACATGCTCACACACAGACATACTCATGCACACACCCTACATGCTCACACACAGACATACTCATGCACACACCCTACATGCTCACACACAGACATACTCATGCACACACCCTACATGCTCACACACAGACATACTCATGCACACACCCTACATGCTCACACACAGACATACTCATGCACACACCCTACATGCTCACACACAGACATACTCATGCACACACCCTACATGCTCTCACACAGACATACTCATGCACACACCCTACATGCTCACACACAGACATACTCATGCACACACCCTACATGCTCACACACAGACATACTCATGCACACACCCTACATGCTCACACACAGACATACTCATGCACACACCCTACATGCTCACACACAGACATACTCATGCACACACCCTACATGCTCACACACAGACATACTCATGCACAAACCCTACATGCTCACACACAGACATACTCATGCACACACCCTACATGCTCTCACACAGACATACTCATGCACACACCCTACATGCTCACACACAGACATACTCATGCACACACCCTACATGCTCACACACAGACATACTCATGCACACACCCTACATGCTCACACACACACATACTCATGCACACACCCTACATGCTCACACACAGACATACTCATGGACACACCCTACATGCTCACACACAGACATACTCATGCACACACCCTACATGCTCACACACAGACATACTCATGCACACACCCTACATGCCTCACACAGACATACTCATGCACACACCCTACATGCTCACACACAGACATACTCATGCACACACCCTACATGCTCTCACACAGACATACTCATGCACACACCCTACATGCTCACACACAGACATACTCATGCACACACCCTACATGCTCACACACAGACATACTCATGCACACACTCTACATGCTCACACACAGACATACTCATGCACACACCCCTACATGCTCACACACAGACATACTCATGCACACACCCTACATGCTCACACACAGACATACTCATGCACACACCCTACATGCTCACACACAGACATACTCATGCACACACCCTACATGCTCTCACACAGACATACTCATGCACACACCCTACATGCTCACACACAGACATACTCATGCACACACCCTACATGCTCACACACAGACATACTCATGCACACACCCTACATGCTCACACACAGACATACTCATGCACACACTCTACATGCTCACACACAGACATACTCATGCACACACCCTACATGCTCACACACAGACATACTCATGCACACACCCTACATGCTCTCACACAGACATACTCATGCACACACCCTACAAGCTCACACACAGACATACTCATGCACACACCCTACATGCTCTCACACAGACATACTCATGCACACACCCTACATGCTCACACACACACATACTCATGCACACACCCTACATGCTCACACACAGACATACTCATGCACACACCCTACATGCTCACACACACACATACTCATGCACACACCCTACATGCTCTCACACAGACATACTCATGCACAAACCCTACAAGCTCACACACAGACATACTCATGCACACACCCTACATGCTCTCACACAGACATACTCATGCACACACCCTACATGCTCACACACAGACATACTCATGCACACACCCTACATGCTCACACACAGACATACTCATGCACACACCCTACATGCTCACACACAGACATACTCATGCACACACCCTACGTGCTCACACACAGACATACTCATGCACACACCCTACATGCTCACACACAGACATACTCATGCACACACCCTACATGCTCTCACACAGATATACTCATGTACACACCCTACATGCTCACACACAGACATACTCATGCACACACGCTACATGATCACACACAGACATACTCATGCACACACCCTACATGCTCACACTCAGACATACTCATGTACACACCCTACATGCTCACACACAGACATACTCATGCACACACCCTACATGCTCACACACAGACATACTCATGCACACACCCTACATGCTCTCACACAGACATACTCATGCACACACCCTACATGCTCACACACACACATACTCATGCACACACCCTACATGCTCACACACAGACATACTTATACACACACCCTACATGCTCACACACAGACATAATCATGCACACACCCTACATGCTCACACACAGACATAGTCATGCACACACCCTACATGCTCACACACAGACATACTCATGCACACACCCTACATGCTCTCACACAGATATACTCATGTACACACCCTACATGCTCACACACAGACATACTCATGCACACACGCTACATGATCACACACAGACATACTCATGCACACACCCTACATGCTCATACTCAGACATACTCATGTACACACCCTACATGCTCACACACAGACATTCTCATGCACACACCCTACATGCTCACACACAGACATACTCATGCACACACCCTACATGCTCACACACAGACATACTCATGCACACACCCTACATGCTCACACACAGACATACTCATGCACACACCCTACATGCTCACACACAGACATACTCATGCACACACCCTACATGCTCACACACAGACATACTCATGCACACACCCTACATGCTCACACACAGACATACTCATGCACACACCCTACATGCTCACACACAGACATACTCATGCACACACCCTACATGCTCACACACAGACATACTCATGCACACACCCTACATGCTCACACACAGACATACTCATGCACACACCCTACATGCTCACACACAGACATACTCATGCACACACCCTACATGCTCACACACAGACATACTCATGCACACACCCTACATGCTCACACACAGACATACTCATGCACACACCCTACATGCTCACACACAGACATACTCATGCACACACCCTACATGCTCACACACAGACATACTCATGCACACACCCTACATGCTCACACACAGACATACTCATGCACACACCCTGCATGCTCACACACAGACATACTCATGCACACACCCTACATGCTCACACACAGACATACTCATGCACACACCCTACATGCTCACACACAGACATACTCATGCACACACTCTACATGCTCACACACACATACTCATGCACACACCCGACATGCTCACACACAGACATACTCATGCACACACCTAACATGCTCTCACACAGACATACTCATGCACGAACCCTACAAGCTCACACACAGACATACTCATGCACACACCTAAATGCTCTCACACAGACATACTCATGCACACACCCTACATGCTCACACACAGACATACTCATGCACACACCCTACATGCTCACACACACACATACTCATGCACACACCCTACATGCTCACCACACAGACATACTCATGCACACACCCTACATGCTCACACACAGACAATGACAAACCCTAACAAGCTCACACACAGAACTCCTACCCTACATGCTCTCACACAGACATACTCATGCACACACCCTACATGCTCACACACAGACATACTCATGCACACACCCTACATGCTCACACACAGACATACTCATGCACACACCCTACATGCTCACACACACACATACTCATGCACACACCCTACGTGTTCACACACAGACATAGTCATGCACACACCCTACATGCTCACACACAGACATACTCATGCACACACCCTACATGCTCTCACACAGATATACTCATGTACACACCCTACATGCTCACACACAGACATACTCATGCACACACGCTACATGATCACACACAGACATACTCATGCACACACCCTACATGCTCACACTCAGACATACTCATGTACACACCCTACATGCTCACACACAGACATACTCATGCACACACCCTACATGCTCACACACAGACATACTCATGCACACACCCTACATGCTCTCACACAGACATACTCATGCACACACCCTACATGCTCACACACACACATACTCATGCACACACCCTACATGCTCACACACAGACATACTCATGCACACACCCTACATGCTCACACACAGACATACTCATGCACACACCCTACATGCTCACACACAGACATACTCATGCACACACCCTACATGCTCACACACAGACATACTCATGCACACACCCTACATGCTCTCACACAGACATACTCATGTACACACCCTACATGCTCACACACAGACATACTCATGCACACACGCTACATGCTCACACACAGACATACTCATGCACACACCCTACATGCTCCTACACAGACATACTCATGCTACACACCCTACATGCTCACACACAGACATACTCATGCACCACACCCTACATGCTCACACACAGACATATCATGCACACACCCTACATGCTCACACACAGACTACTTATGCACACACTCTACATGATCACACACAGACATACTCATGCACACACCCTACATGCTCACACACAGACATACTCATGCACACACCCCTACATGCTCACACACAGACATACTCATGCACACACCCTACATGCTCACACACAGACATACTCATGCACACACCCTACATGCTCACACACAGACATACTCATGCACACACCCTACATGCTCACACACAGACATACTCATGCACACACCCTACATGCTCACACACAGACATACTCATGCACACACCCTACATGCTCACACACAGACATACTCATGCACACACCCTACATGCTCACACACAGACATACTCATGCACACACCCTACATGCTCTCACACAGACATACTCATGCACACACCCTACATGCTCACACACAGACATACTCATGCACACACCCTACATGCTCACACACAGACATACTCATGCACACACCCTACATGCTCACACACAGGACATACTCATGCACACACCCTACATGCTCACACACAGACATACTCATGCACACACCCTACATGCTCACACACAGACATACTCATGCACACACCCTACATGCTCACACACAGACATACTCATGCACACACCTACATGCTCACCACAAAGACATACTTCATCGCACACCCCCTACTACATGCTCACACACAGACATACTCATTGCACACACCCTACATGCTCTCACACAGACATAACTCTTGCCACACCCTAATGCTCACACACAGACATACTCATGCACACACCCTACATGCTCACTCACACAGACATACTCATGCACACACCCTACATCGCTCACACAAAGACATACTCATGCACACACCCTACATGCTCACACACAGAGCATACTCATGCACACACCCTACATGCTCACACACAGACATACTCATGCACACACCCTACATGCTCACACAGACATACTCATAGCACACACCCTACATGCTCACACACTGACATACTCATGCACACACCCTATATGCTCACACAAGACATACGCATGCACACACACTCTACATGCTCACACACAGTCATACTCATGCACAACAACCTACATGCTCACACAACATACTCATGCACACACCCTACATGCTCACAAAGACATACTCATGCACACACCCTACATGCTCACACACAGACATACTCATGCACACACCCTACATGCTCCACACAGACATACTCATGCACACACCCTACATGCTCTCACACAGACATACTCATGCACACACCTCTACATGCTCACACACAGACATACTCATGCACACACCTACATGCTCTCACACAGACATACTCATGCACACACCCTACATGCTCACACACAGACATACTCATGCACACACCCTACATGCTCACACACAGACATACTCATGCACACACCCTACATGCTCTCACACAGACATACTCATGCACACACCCCTACATGCTCACACACAGACATACTCATGCACACACCCTACATGCTCACACACAGACATACTCATGCACACACCCTACATGCTCACACACAGACATACTAATGCACACACCCTACATGCTCACACACAGACATACTCATGCACACACCCTACATGCTCACACACAGACATACTCATGCACACACCCCTACATGCTCACACACAGACATACTCATGCATACACCCTACATGCTCACACACAGACATACTCATGCACACACTCTACATGCTCACACACAGACATACTCATGCACACACCCTACATGCTCACACACAGACATACTCATGCACAAACCCTACATGCTCACACACAGACATACTCATGCACACACCCTACACGATCACACACAGACATACTCATGCACACACCCCTACATGCTCACACACAGACATACTCATGCACACACCCCTACATGCTCACACACAGACATACTCATGCATACACCCTACATGCTCACACACAGACATACTCATGCACACACCCTACATGCTCACACACAGACATACTCATGCACAAACCCTACATGCTCACACACAGACATACTCATGCACACACCCTACACGATCACACACAGACATACTCATGCACACACCCCTACATGCTCACACACAGACATACTCATGCACACACCCCTACATGCTCACACACAGACATACTCATGCATACACCCTACATGCTCACACACAGACATACTCATGCACACACTCTACATGCTCACACACAGACATACTCATGCACACACCCTACATGCTCTCGCACAGATATACTCATGAACATACCCTACATGCTCAGACACAGACATACTCATGCACACACCCTACATGCTCACACACATACTCATGCACACACCTACATGCTCACACACAGACATACTCATGCACACTCCCTACATGCTCACACACAGACATACTCATGCACACACCCTACAGTGCTCACACACAGACATACTCATGCACACACCCTACATGCTCACACACAGACATACACATGCACACACCCTACATGCTCACACACACACACATACTCATAGCACAACACCCTACATGCTCTCACACAGACATACTCATGCACACACCCTACATGCTCTCACACAGACATACTCATGCACACACCCTACATGCTCACACACAGACATACTCATGCACACACCCTACATGCTCACACACAGACATTCTCATGCACACCCCCTACATGCTCTCACACAGCCATACTCATGCACACATCCTACATGCTCACACACAGACATAATCATGCCACACCACCTACATGCTCTCACACAGACTTACTCATGTACACACCCTACCATGCTCTCACACAGACATAACTTATGCACACACCCTACATGCTCTCACACAGACATACTCATGCACACATCACTACATGCTCACTCACAGGACATAATTCATGCACAACCCCCTACATGCTCTCACACAGACATACTCATGTACACACCCTACATGCTCTACACAGACAATACACATGTACACACTCTACATGTTCACACACCAGACATACACATGCACACACTCTACATGCTCACACACAGACATACTCATGGCACACACACCTACATGATCACACACAGACATACACATGCACACACTCTACATGCTCACACACAGGACATACTCATGCACACACCCTACATGCTCACACACAGACATACTCATGCACACACCCTACATGCCTCACACACCGACATACTCATGCAAAAACCCATACATGCTCACACAGACATACTCATGCACACACCCTACATGCTCCTCACACAGAACTTACTCATGCACACAACCCTGCTTGCTCAACACAGACATACTCATGCAACCTCCCCTACATGCTCACACACAGACATACTCATGCACACACCCTTCATGCTCACACACAGACATACTCATGCACACACTCTACATGCCTCACACACAGACATACTCATGCACACACCCCTACATGCTCACACACAGGACATACTCATGCACACAACCTACATGCTCACACACAGACAATACTCATGCACACACCCTACATGCTCACACCACAGACATACTCATGCACACACCCCTACATGCTCTCACACAGACATACTCATGCACACACCCTGCATGTCACACACCAGACATACTCATGCACACACCCTACATGCTCACACACAAGACATACTCATGCACACACCCTTCATGCTCACACACAGACAGAACTCATGCCATCACACTCTACATTGCCTCACACACATACTCATGCACACAACCCGACATGCTCACACACAGTCATACTCATGCACACACCCTACATGCTCTCACACAGACATACTCATGCACGAACCCTACAAGCTCACACCACAGACATTACTCATGCACACACCCTAAATGCTCTCACTCAGACATACTCATGCACACACCCCTACATGCTCTACACACACACATACCTCATGCACACACCTACATGCTCACAAACACACATACCCTCATGCACACACCCCTACATGCTCACACAACACATACTCATGCCACACACCTACCACTGCTCTCACACAGGATCATACTCATGCACAAACCTACAAGCTCAACACACAGACATACTCATGCACACACCCTACTTGCCTCATCAACACAGACTACTCATGCTCACACCCTACATGCTCACACACAGGACATACTCATGCACACACCCTACATGCTCACACACAGACCATACTCATGCACACACCCTACATGCTCACACAACACATACTCATGCACACACCCTACGTGTTCACACACAGACATAGTCATGCACACACCCTACATGCTCACACCACAGACATACTCATGAACACACCCTACATGCTCTCACACAGATATTACTCATGTACACACCCTACATGCTCACACACAGACATACTCATGCACACACGCTACATGATCACACACAGTCATACTCACTGCACACACCCTACATGCTCACACTCAGACATACTCATGTACACCACCCTACATGCTCACACACAGACATACTCATGCCACACCACCCTACCCATGCTCACACACAGACATACTCATGCACACACTCCTACATGCTCTCCACACAGACATACTCATGCACACACCCTACATGCCTCACACCACACACATACTTCATGCACACACCTTACTTGCTCACACACAGACTTACTTATACACATCACCCTACATGCTCACACACAGACATAATCATGACAACTCCACCATACATGCTCACACACCAGACATAGTAATGCACAACACAATACATGCTCAACACACAGACATACTCATGCACACACCCTACATGCTCTCACACAGATATACTCATGTACACACCCTACATGCTCACACACAGACATACTCATGCACACACCCCTACATGATCACACACAGACATACTCATGCACACACCCTACATGCTCATACTCAGACATACTCATGTACACACCCCCTACATGCTCACACACAGACATACTCATGCACACACCCTACATGCTCACACACAGACATATTCATGCACACACCCTACATGCTCACACACAGACATACTTATGCACACACTCTACATGATCACACACAGACATACTCATGCACACACCCTACATGCTCACACACAGACATACTCATGCACACAACCCTACATGCTCACACACAGACATACTCATGCACACACCCCTACATGCTCTCACACAGACATACTCATCGCACACACCCCTACATGCTCTCACACAGGACATACTTATGCACACCACTCTACATGATCACACACAGACATTACTCATGCACACACCCTACATGCTCTCACACAGACATACTCATGCACACCACTCTACATGCTCACACACAGACATACTCATGCACACACCCTACATGCTCCACACACACACATACTCATGCACACACCCTACATGCTCTCACACAGACATACTCATGCACACACCTTACATGCTCACACACAGACATACTCATGCACACACTCTACATGCTCACACACAGACATACTTATGCACACATCCTACATGCTCACACAGAGACATACTCATGTACACACCCTACATGCTCACACACAGACATACTCATGCACACACCCTACATGCTCACACACAGACATTCTCATGCACACACCCTACATTGCTCACACACAGACATACTCATGCACACACCCTACATGCTCACACACAGACATATTCATGCACACACCCTACATGCTCACACACAGACATATTCATGCACACACCCTACATGCTCACACACAGACATACTCATGCATACACCCTACATGATCAGACACAGACATACTCATGCACACACCCTATATGCTCACACACAGACATACTCATGCACACACCCTACATGCTCACACACAGACATACTCATGCACACACCCCTACATGCTCTCAACATAGACATACTCATGCACACACCCTACCATGCTCACACACAGACATACTCATGCACACACCCTACATGCTCACACACAGACAGATCATGCACACACCCTATATGCTCACACACAGACATACTCATGCACACACCCTACTGCTCACACACAGACAGACTCATGCACACACCCTATATGCTCACACACAGACATACTCATGCACACACCCTACATGCTCACACACCAGACATACTCATGCACACACCCTACATGCTCACACACACACATACTTATGCACACACTCTACATGATCACACACAGACATAATCATGCACACACCCTACATGCTCACACACAGACATACTCATGCACACACCCTATATGCTCCCACACAGACATACTCATGCACACACCCCTACATGCTCACACACAGACATACTCATGCACACACCCTACATGCTCACACACAGACATACTCATGCACACACCCTACATGCTCACACACAGGCATACTCATGCACATACCCTACATGCTCACACACATACTCATGCACACACCCCTACATGCTCACACACATAATCATGCACACACCTACATGCTCACACATAGACATACTCATGCACACACCCTATATGCTCACACATAGACATACTCATGCACACACCCTACATGCTCACACAACAGGCATACTCATGCACATACCCTACATGCTCACACACATACTCATGCACACACCCTACATGCTCACACACATACTCATGCACACACCCCTACATGCTCACACATAGACATACTCATGCACACACCCTACATGCTCACACATAGACATACTCATGCACATACTCTACATGCTCACACACAGACATACTCATGCACACACCCTACATGCTCACACACAGACATACTCATGCACACACCCTACATGCTCTCACACAGACATACTCATGCACACACCCTACATGCTCACTCACAGACATACTCATGCACAAACCCTACATGCTCTCACACAGACATACTCATGTACACACCCTACATGCTCACACACAGACATACTCATGCACACATCCTACATGCTCAGACACAGACATACTCATGCACACATCCTACATGCTCAGACACAGACATACTCATGCACACACCCTACATGCTCACACACAGACATACTCATGCACACTCCCTACATGCTCACACATAGACATACTCATGCACACACACTACATGCTCTCACACAGACATACTCATATACTCATGCACATACTCTACATGCTCACACACAGACATACTCATGCACACACCCTACATGCTCTCACACAGACATACTCATGCACACACCCTACATGATCACACACAGGAAATGTAAGGCAAATTGCCTGGAATGCACATAAGGGTTAAGGCCAAGACGGAGGAGGGGAGTGTTGTGTTGTGTGTGTGAAACAATGTTGCAGAAAGAGAGGAGGGGTTCCAGCTTACCTTTTTAAGCCCAGTACAGGAAGCACATGTCCTCTTTCTGCTGTTTTTCTCAAAGTTTTCACATGAGACGTTCAAGGAGATCTAAAGCACCTCCAAAGCGAATCATGGAGGCTAGGGAGGAACCTGCAGAGAGAGAAGTGGTTGAAGACAGCGATGAAGCAGCTGAGTGGATTCCTCCATCGCCAGAAACGGTGGGTCGAACCCCTTTACTTCCCTCCCTTTCCCCTTCCCTTGATCAATCTTCGGGGGAGGTTGGGGCTAGTAGGGGGGAAATTTCAGATCAGGCCCTACTGGAGGTGCTGGCGTTAGTGAGCAATATGGGTGGTGGTGCTGGGCAACCAGATGGTGCGTCTGAGCCCGTCGGCCATGCGGCCGGGAGTGAGCCCTCTTTACGGGGGGTTAGTACTGACATAGGCCCCAATTCAGTTACCATGTCGGGCCCTGCCGGGCCCGTTTCTGGCATTCGCAGGCCCACATGTCCCCCTAAAGTAGCCGGTAAAGCGGGGGTCCCCGCTAGGCCCGCTATCCGGTCTCCAGCCGCAAGCGCCTCAGTTCCCTGCTCTCCGATCACCCTGGTTAGGCCTCCCTCCCCTTGCGTGGTTGCGGCGGGCCCTTCTCGGCCTTGTGGCGTTACGGTCCCCGGCCCCTACGGGCCTTGCTCTTTTGCCCCAATAGTTGGCAGTTTTAGTGGGAGCAGTTCGGCCTTACCTCCGACGTCGTCTCCGGTGTCTCAGGACTCCATCGCGGCCGCGGTATCCCTTTTCCAGATGTGGGCATCGTCCTTGTCCGGGTCTCCGGGTGCGTCCCACGTGGTCCTTGGTCCTCCGGCGGTGGTTGCGCAGGCTCCCGCGTCGACTGTTCCTCCATCGGTGGCGACTTCCGGTTTGCGGTCCTCCAAGGGCGGGACTTCCGGTGATGTCACTTCCTGTGACGTCACTGCCGGTCCCGCCATTTGTCAGCGGTCATCGAAGTGGAGCAGATCGAGGAACTTACGCTCCGGGGGGCAATTCTGCTGATGCGATGGGGCCTACAGGGGTCGCACTTGTGGGGGATGATTTTCACGAGGAGGCTAATTGTGAATCAATGGAGGATTTATCTCAGGGGGGGCATTTCTCTGGCCAAATGAACCCGGGGGTCCCCGTTGGAGGCCCCCGTGGGCAGGTTGCAAAGGGCATTGCGGCCCGGCAAGGGGCAAAGGCCCCGTCGGGTAGTAATCCTCGTCAAGGGGCAAAGGCCCCATCGGGCAATTATAAAGGTGGCGCATCACCTATTGGGCACGATAGGAGTACGCCTAAGAGCGCTGGCAGTAATAGTAAGGTTTCTGTGGGCAAAGGCGGCGCCCGTGCTTTTGGCGCGCAAATTGGTGAGAGTGTAAGGACTAGGCCTCAGGCTCCGGGCGCATCCCCGGCAGCTGCGAGGAAGGTAGTAACTAGGTCTTCTACCAAACATGGTTCACCGGAACAGTTTCAGAGTCTAGATTTAGCGGTTGCATCCACTAGGCGTAAGAAAGCCACCCCTATCACCCAGAAATCAGTACATTTTAGTGAAGAGATAGAGGACTTTACAGAAGATGAGCAGGGTGTGTATGATGAAGTTGCAGGTGGCGAAGGCAACCAGGATGTGTGTGAGGGGATGCATGAGCGGGCTGGGCACAGGGGGAGGGGTAGAGCAGACCTTCCCCTTCGTGGTACTCCTCTCTGGCAATCTCTTTTGCAGGAAAGCGACATGGCTACATCAGGAGATTCAGGCAGCGGGTTGGAGAGAGGTGCTGAGAGCGGCCCGGACTCCATGGTGTCAGAGGATGAGCGTCCTTCTACTTCGGGAGTCGTGGCGATTCCAAACAGGATCGGTGTGAGAGATGGTGAGTCCTCAGTTTCAGTGGGGTTGCGGGGTTTTACCTCATCCTCGGATGATTCTGGGTCAGAAAATGACAAGGAACTGGGGTTGCATGGGAAGGGCAATAAACGAATGTATAAGATGCTTAGATGGTTAACTGAAGAGAAGAGATCAGAAAAAGGGGGCTTGCGTGACCGTTATGACTATATTGCCTCTGACAGGTCCGACAGGGCGGCCCCACCCAGACTTCGCATAAGTGGGGTGGGGAGGCCCGTTAATCGGAAGGTGGCACTCCAAGGGGACACTAGGTCCTGGTCTTCTTATGATCTGCACGAGCATTTGAAGACTAAGACAGTACGGAGAATTCAAGAGGGGAAGTTTGTTAACATCTTCGAGCTCTCGGTGGAAGCCCTAAGGCAGAAAGCGAGAGGGGAGGATGGGACAGGCCCCAAGAAGTACCAGCGCCCAGACACATTTCACGAATGGCGCCGGTGTTTCAGGATCTATGCGTCCTGCTATTTGCAAAAATGGCCGGACCAGTGTTTAGCCGTGTTGAAATACATGGAAAACATGGAGATCATTGCTGATAATTATCGCGATGGTGCCTGGCGGGATTATGATGAGGAGTTCCGCAGAAAGATGGTGGGTAATCCACTGTTGGATTTTGGGTGCGTAGAAATGCAACTCTGGGCCCGGCTGGGTCCCGAGAAATCGCTAGGTACTTCTGGGGCCCCGGCGGGTGCAACACAGTTTCGACCCGCAAATAGATTTTGCAGACGCCCAGCAGGGGTCTGTTGGAAATTCCAGGACAAGCAATGCACGTTGGGAACCGCGTGTTCCTTTCGGCACGCTTGTCGCATCTGCGGGGGATTTCACCCAGCCGCAGACTGCGTTAAAAAAGGGGACAAACAGGACAGGACTGGGCCAAGAGGCCCTGCTGTCGCTAAGAGCGGACACCCCGCTGAAGGTGGCCGTAATTAGTAAGTGGATCACGCTCTACCCCGATAGGGTAGCGGTGGCCTTGTTGGAGTCAGGGCTCCGGGAAGGTTTTGTTATCCCCGTACAAGGTCCGGTTTCGGGTGCGGGTTCTCGCAGGAACCTGAAATCTGCCTCCCTGTTCCCGGAGGTATTGAAGGAGAAATTGGGTAAGGAAGTTTCACTGGGTAGAATGGCTGGCCCGTTTAAGGAAAGACCTATGCAGGGATTGGTTATCTCGCCTCTAGGGGTTGTGCCCAAAAAAGACCCAGGAAAGTTTAGGATGATACAACATCTCTCATACCCAAAGGGAAAGTCAGTCAATGACGCCATTCCTCAGGACTTGAGTACGGTATATTACCAGTCATTTGATGATGCCTTACAAGTAATACGCAGATCGGGTCATGGGGCATTACTGGCCAAGCTTGACATCGAGTCTGCTTTCAGACTCTTGCCGATTCACCCCGCATCATTTTACTTAATGGGATGTTTCTTCAACGGACACTATTATGTTGACCATTGTTTGCCCATGGGGTGTTCCATTTCCTGCGCCTATTTTGAGGCGTTTAGTTCCTTCTTGCATTGGGCCGTTGCGGAAGTGACAGGAGAGGATAGGATTGCTCACTACTTGGACGACTTTCTCCTGGTAGGTAGACAGGGGTCTAGGGAATGTGAGCTGCTCCTTTATGCCATGCGGCTGTTGATGGAGAAATTTGGAGTCCCCTTAGCAGAAGACAAAACGGAGGGCCCTTGCACTTGTCTTACTTTCCTGGGTATCGAAATTGATTCGGTAGCCCAGGAATGTAGGCTTCCGGTTGATAAGGTACGGAAGATGTTGACAGCAGTCAGGAGCCTCGCAGCGGCGCAGTTTTGCACGCTGAAAGAGCTCCAATCGGTTTTGGGTCTGCTCAACTTTGCAGGGAGGGTCATCCCGATGGGGAGGATTTTCCTGAAGAGAATGGAGCGCTTGTTGCCGGGAGTTACTTCCCCCAAAGCCAAACTTATGGTTAATAATGACATGAAGGAAGACCTCCGTGTCTGGGATCTGTTCCTCATGGATTTCAATGGGATCTGTATTTGGAGATCCCCTCAGACTCCGGCGCAAGAACTGCACCTCTTTACTGATGCTGCTGGGGGTTTTGGATACGGCGCCTATCTCAATGGCGAGTGGAGCGCCGAACCTTGGCCGGCCGAGTGGGCGGCCAGGGGCCTGACCAGGAACCTGTGCCTTCTAGAGCTTTTCCCCATTCTGGTGGCGTTGGAGATCTGGGGGGACAAGCTCGAGAACCGTTCCGTCATTTTTTGGACGGACAATTTGAGCGTGGTTTTCGCCATTAACGGTCTCTCTTCTTCCTCACCGCCAGTAATTCAATATCTGAGAATTCTGGTTTTGAGATGCCTCAAGCGGAACATTGAGTTTCGGGCTAGGCATGTCCCAGGGGTTAAAAACGTTATTGCTGATGCACTATCTCACTTTCAATGGGAAAATTTTAGGAAATGTGCTCCTGAGGCTGCCACTCATGGCTTTCCTTGTCCCCCTTTTCTTTGGCAGGTGGCTTTGGACGGCAGTCCCTGATTCCGGTGCTGAAGGCGTCCCTGGCACCTTCCACTTGGAAGTCCTATGTAAGGTACTGGGAAGAATGGGTATTCTTCTGTGATGTCCAAGGATTTCCTTCTTGTGCTGGTGAGCAAGACTGGCTATTGCGCTGGCTCGCGGAGCTTAGGTCTAAGTTAGCTAAGAAAGGGGCGGTATCCGCGCGGTTAGCGGCGGTGTCCTTTTTCTGTAAACTATTCACGCTGACGGACTCTTCCAAAACGTTTTTGATTCGTCAAATACTGAGGGGTTGGGGAAGGTCGGAAGTGCGGCGTCCGGACGTTAGGGAACCCATAACGGCGGACAGGTTGGTCCTCCTGCTTCGTGTTCTACCGGAGGTATGTTCCTCAGACTACGAGGTGCGGCTTTTTTCAGCGGCGTTCGTCATGGCGTTTCATGGCGCACTCCGAGTGGGGGAATTGGTCCCGCAGTCTAAGTTGGCGAAAGTGGGTGGTGTCCTGGCGGAGCACGTCAGGTTTACGGATAATGGGGTATTGCTTTTCATCCCTCGATCGAAAGTCGATCAGGATGGTAGGGGGGCCTGGCTGTCGCTACCCGCGCATGCGGGTTCCGCCTGCTGCCCTAGTGCACTGTTGAAGACCTTCTCGGACAGGCGTCCAGTGGGTGCGGTTAGATTTTTAATTCATCAGGATGGTACCCCCCTTACGAGGTTTCAATTCCGGAAGGTTTTGGGGTGGGCGGCTAAAAAAGTAGGCTTGAATCCCAATACCATAGCTCCTCACTCCTTTAGGGTTGGAGCTGCTACGACGGCGGCGACTTTAGGCTGGTCGGCTGACCGCATAATGGCGCTTGGGAGGTGGAAGTCTAAGAGGTATCAGATTTACGTTAGGCCACTTATATCCCAATGTTAGTATTTGATGGTTAATAATGTTGCACACTGCACTGCCATTATATGCGCTAACTCTTGTTTCTATTGCAGGGCCTAGAAGTGGGCCACTTCGTGCCTGGATCGTTGGGCACTCGTTCGTACACTGGGCGGCTATCCGAGCAGCATCGCAACCTGGAGGGCAGCAGCTTGGGTTCTCATTCTCTAGGGTGGTAGTAAGGTGGTTAGGGAGGAGAGGCCTTTGCTGGGCAGATCTGCCTGGGTTACTGCAATCCGCCATGAGGCGGTGGGAGAAACCCCATGTTCTGATCATCCACTTAGGTGGAAATGATCTCGGCTCAATTCCCGGCCGGGAATTGAGAGCAGTGATCCAATCAGATCTGCGCACCTTTAAAGCTTGGTTGCCTGGTGTGAGAATGGGCTGGTCAAACATGATACCGAGGTTGACGTGGAGACACATGGCTAATCATAGGGCAGCGTTCCAAGTTCGCAAGAAGCTCAATAGAGATGTTAGGAAGCTTATGTGCGAGCTAGGTGGTTTTGTTGTGGAACACAAGTTCATTACGGCCGCTGACCGGAGCCTGTACCGAGGCGACGGGGTCCATCTTACGGACCATGGCATGGACCTGTTTATTGAAGATATACGTCAGTCCCTACTCCTATTTGTGTGAGTTGGGTGGCGGCGAGAGTGGCCCTTGATATTTGGGTGATCTCGTGGCGGGTGGACAGTGTCCGGGGGCAGGATGTGATCGAGGTAGAGTGACGGCACTTCCGGCCAGGGGTGAAGTCCCCAGACGCACGTCTGGGGTGTTCCCTGCCCGTGTGATTCCGATGCCGAGAATTCCCTGTTTTTATAGTATTGAGCTATGCTCTGCTTCTTCTCCTGCGCCCTGGTACTGCCCATCTTGTTAGCATGGGTTACTACGTTTAGCTAGTACCTGATTGCCACCCCCCTGGTCCATGTTTATTCAGACGGTCGTTAGTTCTTGTGTTGCCACAATAAACGTGACCTGCGGGTTTTCTCTAACCATAAAAAGTTGTTGTGTCGTTATTTTGTTGTGTTATTTATTTCTACGTTTAGAAACTAAGTTGAGTTTATGTTAAACCAAGAATGTATATAGTTATAAGTTATTCTTTCCACAGAGGAGGATATGGCATTTAATCCCTTAAGACATACTCATGCACACACCCTACATGCTCACACACAGACATACTCATGCACACACCCTAAATGCTCACACACAGACATACACATGCACACACCCTACATGCTCACACACATACTCATGCACACACCCTACATGCTCACACACAGACATACTCATGCACACACCCTACATGCTCACACACAGACATAATCATGCACACACCCTACATGCTCACACACAGACATACTCATGCACACACTCTACATGCTCACACACATACTCATGCACACACCCTACATGCTCACACACAGACATACTCATGTACACACCCTACATGCTCTCACACAGACATACTCATGCACACACCCTACATGCTCAGACACAGACATACTCATGCACACACCCTACATGCTCACACACAGACATACTCATGCACACACCCTAAATGCTCAGACACACACATACTCATGCACACACCCTACATGCTCACACACAGACATACTCATGCACACACCGTACATGCTCACACACACACATACTCATGCACACACCCTACATGCTCACACACAGACATACTCATGCACACACCCTACATGCTCAGACACAGACATACTCATGCACACACCTTACATGCTCACACACATACATACTCATGCACACACCCTACATGTTCACACACAGACATACTTATGCATACACCCTACATGCTCACACACAGACATACTCATGCACATACCCTACATGCTCACACAGAGACATACTTATGCACACACCCTACATGCTCACACACAGACATAGTCATGCACACACCCTACATGCTCACACACAGACATACTCATGCACACACCCTACATGCTCACACACAGACATACTCATGCACACACCTTACATGCTCACACACAGACATACTCATGCACACACTCTACATGCTCACACACACACATACTCATTAACACACCCTACATGCTCACACACAGACATACTCATGCACACACCCTACATGCTCACACACAGACATACTCATGCTCACACCCTACATGCTCACACACAGACATACTCATGCACACACCCTACATGCTCACTCACAGACATACTTATGCACACACCCTACATGCTCACACACAGACATACTCATGCACACACCCTACATGCTCTCACACACACATACTCATGCACACACCCTACATGCTCACACACAGACATACTTATGCACACACCCTACATGCTCACACACAGACATACTTATGCACACACCCTACATGCTCACACACAGACACACTCATGCACACACCCTACATGCTCTCACACACACATGCTCATGCACACACCCTACATGCTCACACACAGACATACTTATGCACACACCCTACATGCTCACACACAGACTTACTTATGCACACACCCTACATGCTCTCACACAGACATACTCATGCACACACCCTACATGCTCACACACAGACATACTCATGCACAAACCCTACATGCTCGCACACAGACATACTCATGCACACACCCCTACATGCTCTCACACAGACATACTCATGCACACACCCCTATATGCTCTCACACAGACATACTCATGCACACACCTTACATGCTCACACACAGACATACTCATGCACAAACCCTACATGCTCTCACACAGACATACTCATGCACACACCCTACACGCTCACACACAGACATACTCATGCACACACCCTACATGCTCACACACAGACATACTCATGCACACACCCTACATGCTCACACACAGACATACTCATGCACACACCCTACACGCTCACACACAGACATACTCATGCACACACCCTACATGCTCTCACACAGACATACTCATCCACACACCCTACATGCTCACACACAGACATACTTATGCACACACCCTACATGCTCTCACACAGACATACTCATGCACACACCGTACATGCTCACACACAGACATACTTATGCACACACCCTACATGCTCTCACACAGACATACTTATGCACACACCCTACATGCTCTCACACAGACATACTTATGCACACACTCTACATGCTCACACACATACTCATGCACACACCTTACATGCTCTCACACAGACATACTCATGCACACACCCTACATGCTCACACACAGACATACTCATGCACACACCCTACATGCTCACACACAGACATACTCATGCACACACCCTACATGCTCACACACAGACATACTCATGCACACACCCTACATGCTCACACACAGACATACTCATGCACACACCCTACATGCTCACACACAGACATACTCATGCACACACCCTACATGCTCACACACAGACATACTCATGCACACACCCTACATGCTCACACACACACATACTCATGCACACACCCTACATGCTCACACACACACATACTCATGCACACACCCTACATGCTCACACACACACATACTCATGCACACACCCTACATGCTCACACACAGACATACTCATGCACACACCCTACATGCTCACACACAGACATACTCGTGCACACACCCTACATGCTCTCACACAGACATACTCATGCACTCACCCTACATGCTCTCACACAGACATACTTATGCACACACCCTACATGCTCACACACAGACATACTCATGCACACACCCTACATGCTCACACACAGACATACTCATGCACATACTCTACATGCTCACACACATACATACTCATGCACACACCTTACATGCTCACACACAGACATACTCATGCACACACCCTACATGTTCACACACAGACATACTTATGCACACACCCTACATGCTCACACACAGACATACTCATGCACATACCCTACATGCTCACACAGAGACATACTTATGCACACACCCTACATGCTCACACACAGACATAGTCATGCACACACCCTACATACTCACACACAGACATACTCATGCACACACTCTACATGCTCACACACAGACATACTCATGCACACACCTTACATGCTCACACACAGACATACTCATGCACACACCCTACATGCTCTCACACAGACATACTCATTAACACACCCTACATGCTCACACACAGACATACTCATGCACATACTCTACATGATCTCACACACATACTCATGCACACACCCTACATGCTCTCACACAGACATACTCATGCACACACCCTACATGCTCACACACAGACATACTCATGCACACACCCTACATGCTCTCACACAGACATACTCATGCACATACCCTACATGCTCACATACAGACATACTCATGCACACACCCTATATGCTCACACACAGACATACTCGTGCACACACCTTACATGCTCACACACATACATACTCATGCACACACCCTACATGCTCACATACAGACATACTCATGCACACACCCTATATGCTCACACACAGACATACTCATGCACACACCTTACATGCTCACACACATACTCATGCACACACCCTACATGCTCTCACACAGACATACTCATCCACACACCCTACATGCTCACACACAGACATACTCATGCACATACTCTACATGCTCACACACATACTCATGCACACACCCTACATGCTCTCACACAGACATACTCATGCACACACCCTACATGCTCACACACAGACATACTCATGCACACACCCTACATGCTCTCACACAGACATACTCATGCACATACTCTACATGCTCACACACATACATACTCATGCACACACCCTACATGCTCACACACAGACATGGTCTCACACACACATGCGCAGGTGATTTGGGCATATGTAGTACACTCATTTTCAGTGGTGTTTTAACCCTTAGAGTGCTAAGATGAATTTAATATTTTTCTGTTTTTTACTATTTTCCCCCAAAAATTTTTTTAACTTTTTTTATTTTTTAATTTTCCCCCCAGATCCCCTAGTCTTATACCATTGCGATTACCTTTCCAATGGTGCATCTTTGGGGTCTGTAGCTGCTTAGATCCCTGAGATACAGGTTTCTAAGCAGTATGCCCCTTTTCCCTATACTTTGTATTGACAAATTTTAAATAAAGTTGCTCGGTGTCATCATCACGTCATTGCGCGTGATGTCACCGCATGTAACGGGAAGCCCCGGCGATTCCTGTTACTATGCAGGCCCGATTGCCGGGGTAGGAGCGGGTGGGGTCCCCCAGATTGCAAAAAGGTAGTTGTGTGCTAATGATGGTTCTGAGCAGTCATTAGAACACAAGGGGTTAAATAATTACTGAATGGTTACGATAAGGAAGTTGGTTTCTTATTCAAGCTGTTATTTTATATTTTTATTTTTTTAGCAAAAGTGGCCTAGTAAAGAAAATATGTCCCTGTTTGATGTCGAATGTACTTTTAAGAAGTCCAGTTTTATGGTGGATCAGAGCCAGCTCCTAATAAGTCCGTGTCACTGGGAGCTATTCAGGGGCTGTACCTTTGAAAGCATACACCTAGATTACAAGTTTTGCGCTATAGAGGGCGCGAAACAAATGCAACAAAAGCTGCGTTATTTCAATCTCAATAGCGCTGCCCTTACAAGTTTTTAAAAAGCTGCCTTGTGCGTACAATATGGTGGCAATCAGCTGCATACCCCACATAATACAAGCGCTGCTTTGACGTGCTCGTGCACACTTTCCCCATAGACATCAATTGCGAGAGCATCAATTGCAAGAGAGTGTTAGAAAAAAAACTAACACCTGCGATCGCGTAATGAAAAGCTCCGTAGCGCTACCTCATTGATGTCTATGGGCAAAAAGTTACGTTTAAGCCTAACACCCTAACATAAACCCCAAGTCTAAACACCCCTAATCTGCTGCCCCCGACATCGCCGCCACCTACATTTATTAATGCCTAATCTGCCGCTCCCAACATAGGGCTAGTTTCCATTGAGGTGGTAAAATATTTAAACTGTTGGTAAAAATGTTTATCTCCATTAAAGTCTATGGAACATTTTTATGTTACCACCAGTTTCCACACTGTAGCACCTCAATGGATAATAGGCGGCATCTTCTATCTTCATCCCGGCGGCACGGAGCGGGTCCTTCCTGAAGACATCAACAGGCCCATTTATCAAGCTCCGTACGGAGCTTGAAGGGCCGTGTTTCTGGCGTGTCTTCAGACTCGCCAGAAACACAAGTTATGAAGCAGCGGTGCAATGTTAAATGCGGAGAGCGTATTGCTCTCCGCATTTAGCGAGGTCTTGCGGACCTGATCCGCAGTGTCGGATCAGGTCCGCAAGCCCTTTGATAAATGGGCCCCCAGGTGCGGAGCATCCTCTTTATACGGTCGGAGCCATATACTGAATCTTCAATGCAAGGAAGCCTTTTCAAAATGTTGTCCCTTGCATTTCTATTGGCTGATTTTATTTTTGAAATTGAAATCAGCCAATAGGATGAGAGCTGCTGAAATCCTACTGGCTGTTCAAATCAGCCAATAGGATGAGAGCTACTGAAATTGTATTGGCTATTCAAATCAGTCAATAGAATTTCAGTAACTCTCATTCTATTGGCTGATTTTGAAATGGTTCCCTTGCATTGAAGATTCAGTATATGGCAGCGACCGTATGGAGAGGATGCTCCTCGCCGGATGTCTTCAGGATGGACTCGCTCTCCGCCGCCGGGAGGAAGATAGAAGATGCCGCCTGGATCGATGAAGATCTCGCTGCCAGGATGAGGATGGATGTCCGGACTTCAGAAACTGTAAGTGGATAATCTGTGGTTAGTGTTAGGTTTTTTTAAACTTTTTTTTTTTTTTAGATTAGGGTTTGGGCTTTTTTTAAAATAGCCAAATGCCATTTTCAGAGGAAGAAAAAGAGCTGAATGCCCTTATAAGGGCAATGCTCATACATATGCCCTTTTCAGGACAATAGGTAGCTTAGGTTTTTTTTAAGAGTTAGGTTTTTTTACTAGGGGGGGTTGGTTGGGTGGTTTTACTGTCGAGGGGGTCTATATTTTTCAGGGAAAAGAGCGGATTTCTTTAGGTCAATGCCCTACAAAAGGCCCTTTTAAGGGCTACTGGTAGTTTATTGTAGGCTAGGGTTTTTTTTTATTTTGGGGGCTTTTTTATTTTTATAGGGCTATTAGATTATGTGTAATTGTTTTTATTTTGGGTAATTTTGTTTGTTATTTTTTGTACTTTAGTATTTTTTTATTTTTTGTAATTTAGTATTTTTTTGTAATTGTAGATTTTTTTTTTAGTAGTGTTAGTTTTTTTTTTAATGTGTAATTTAATTTATTTAATTGATAGTTATTTTAATTTTAGTCTAACAGTAATGTTAGGTTAATTGTTTAAACATAGGGTTTTTTAATTTCCCAGGTAGGTTTTTATTTATTTTAAGATAGGGATATTGTAATTTTAATTTAAAGTTAGGGGGTTGTTAGGTTTAGGGGTTAATATTTTAATTTAGTTTTTGGTGATGTGGTGGGCTGTCAGTTTAGGGGTTCATAGGTTTATTTAGTAGCAGGGATGGCCAGAGGTTTAGGAGTAAATAACTTCATTTAGTGTCGGCAATGTCGGGGCGCAGCGGAATAGGGGTTAATATCTTTATTATAGTGTTGGCAATGTTGAGGTGCGGGGGAATAGGGGTTAATAACTTTATTAAAGTGGCGGCGATGTCGTGGAGCGGCGGAATAGGGGTTAATAAATGTTATCAGTGGCGGCGATGTCGGGAGCGGCAGATTAGGGGTTAATAAGTTTAATATAGTATTTGTGCATGAGTATGTCTGTGTGTAAGCATGTAGGGTGTGTGCATGAGTATGTGTGTGTGTGTGAGCATGTAGGGTGTGTGCATGAGTATGTCTGTGTCTGAGCATGTAGGATGTGTGCATGAGTATGTCTGTGTGTGAGCATGTAGGGTGTGTGTTGAGTATGTCTGTGTGTGAGCATGTAGGGTATGTACATGAGTATATCTGTGTGAGAGCATGTAGGGTGTGTGCATGAGTATGTCTGTGTGTGATCATGTAGAGTGTGTGCATGAGTATGTCTGTGTGTGAGCATGTAGGGTGTGTGCATGAGTATGTCTGTGTGTGAGCGTGTAGGGTGTGTGCATGAGTATGTCTGTGTGTGAGCATGTAGGGTTTGTGCATGAGTATGTCTGTGTGTGAGCATGTAGGGTTTGTGCATGAGTATGTCTGTGTGTGATCATGTAGAGTGTGTGCATGATTATGTCTGTGTGTGAGCATGTAGAGTGTGTGCATGAGTATGTCTGTGTGAGAGCATGTAGGGTTTGTACATGAGTATGTCTGTGTGTGAGCATGTAGGGTGTGTGCATGAGTATGTCTGTGTGTGATCATGTAGAGTGTGTGCATGATTATGTCTGTGTGTGAGCATGTAGAGTGTGTGCATGAGTATGTCTGTGTGAGAGCATGTAGAGTGTGTGCATGAGTATGTCTGTGTGAGAGCATGTAGGGTGTGTGCATGAGTATGTCTGTGTGTGAGCATGTAGGGTGTGTGCATGAGTATGTCTGTGTGTGAGCGTGTAGGGTGTGTGCATGAGTATGTCTGTGTGTGAGCATGTAGGGTTTGTGCATGAGTATGTCTGTGTGTGAGCATGTAGGGTGTGTGCATGAGTATGTCTGTGTGTGATCATGTAGAGTGTGTGCATGATTATGTCTGTGTGTGAGCATGTAGGGTGTGTGCATGAGTATGTCTGTGTGTGATCGTGTAGGGTGTGTGCATGAGTATGTCTGTGTGTGAGCATGTAGGGTTTGTGCATGAGTATGTCTGTGTGTGAGCATGTAGGGTGTGTGCATGAGTATGTCTGTGTGTGAGCATGTAGGGTGTGTGCATGAGTATGTGTGTGTGAGAGCATGTAGGGTGTGTGCATGATTATGTCTGTGTGTGAGCATGTAGGGTGTGTGCATGAGTATGTGTGTGTGAGAGCATGTAGGGTGTGTGCATGAGTATGTCTGTGAGTGAGCATGTAGGGTGTGTGCATGAGTATGTCTGTGTGTGAGCATGTAGGGTGTGAGCATGAGTATGTCTGTGTGTGAGCATGTAGGGTGTGTGCATGAGTATGTCTGTGTGTGAGCATGTAAGGTGTGTGCATGAGTATGTCTGTGTGAGAGCATGTAGGGTGTGTGCATGAGTATGTGTGTGTGTGAGCATGTAGGGTGTGTGCATGAGTATGTCTGTGTGTGAACATGTAGGGTGTGTGCATGAGTATGTCTGTGTGTGAGCATGTAGGGTGTGTGCATGAGTATGTCTGTGTGTGAGCATGTAGGGTTTGTGCATGAGTATGTCTGTGTGTGAGCATGTAGAGTGTGTGCATGAGTATGTCTGTGTGTGAGCATGTAGGGTGTGTGCATGAGTATGTCTGTTTGTGAGCATGTAGAGTGTGTGCATGAGTATGTCTGTGTATGAGCATGTAGGGTGTGTGCATGAGTATGTCTGTGTGTGAGCATGTAGGGTGTGTGCATGAGTATGTCTGTGTGTGAGCATGTAGGGTGTGTGCATGAGTATGTGTGTGTGTGAGCATGTAGGGTGTGTGCATGAGTATGTCTGTGTGTGAGCATGTAGGGTGTGTGCATGAGTATGTGTGTGTGTGAGCATGTAGGGTGTGTGCATGAGTATGTGTGTGTGTGTGTGTGTGAGCATGTAGGGTGTGTGCATGAGTATGTATGTGTGTGAGCATGTAGGGTTTGTGCATGAGTATGTCTGTGTCTGAGCATGTAGGGTGTGTGCATGAGTATGTGTGTGTGTGAGCATGTAGGGTGTGTGCATGAGTATGTCTGTGTGTGAGCATGTAGGGTTTGTGCATGAGTATGTGTGTGTGAGCATGTAGGGTGTGTGCATGAGTATGTCTGTGTGTGAGCATGTAGGGTTTGTGCATGAGTATGTCTGTGTTTGAGCATGTAGGGTTTGTGCATGAGTATGTGTGTGTGAGCATGTAGGTTTTGTGCATGAGTATGTCTGTGGGGTCAGGTAAAAGAGCTGTTTAACTTAGAGCAATGCCCTACAAAAGGCCCTTTTAAGGGCTATTTGTAGTTTATTATAGATTAGCTTTTTTTATTTTGGGATGGTTTTTTTTAAAAAAAATGGGTATTAGAATAGGAATAATTTGTTATTATTTTTGATAATTTGATTGTTATTTTGTGTAATGTTTTTTATTTTAGAATATATATTTTTTATTTTAATGAGCAGCAAAAGAGCTGAATGCCCTTTTAAGGGCAATGCCCATACAAATGCCCTTTTCAGATAGTTTTTATTTTTATTTTGTGGGTTTGGGGGGTTAGGGCTTTGTATTTTTTTTTTACAGGTAAAAGAGCTGTTTAACTCAGGACAATGCCCTACAAAAGGCCTTTTTAAGGGCTATTGGTAGTTTATTGTAGGCTGGGTGTGTTTTTATTTTGGGTGGGCTTTTTATTTTTATTGGGCTATTAGATTAGGTGTAATTGTTTATATTTTAGATAATTTCATTTTTTTTTTTTCGCAATTTAGTGTTTGTTATTTTTCGTAATTTAGTATTTTTTGTAATTTTAGCCTTTTTTAGTAGTGTTAGTTATTTTTTAATGTGTAATTCAGTTTATGTAATAGTAGTTATTTTAGTTTTAGTACAATAATTATGTAAGGTTAATTGTTAGTTTAAACATAGTTTTTTTTATTTCACAGGTAAGTTTTTATTTATTTTATGATAGGGATATTGTAATTTTAATATGAAGGTATGGGGTTGTTAGGTTTAGGGGTTAATAGTTTAATTTATTTTTTGCGATGTGGGGTGCTGGCGGTTTAGGGGTTAATAGGTTTAGTTAGTGGTGGTGATGTGGGAGGCAAGAGGTTTAGGGGTTAGTAACTTTTATTAGTGTTGGCGATGTCGGGGAGTGGCAGAATAGGGGTTAATAGCTTTGTTATAGTGGTGGCAGTGGCGGGGAGTGGCGGAATAGGTGTTAATAGCTTTATTATAGTGGCGGGGATGTGTGCGGGTGGCAGATTAGGGGTTAATACATTTTAAATAGTGTTTGTGATGTGGGAGGGTGGTGGTTTAGGGGTTAATAGGTAGTTTATGGGTGTTGGTGTACTTTGTAAAAGTTTAGTTATGAGTTTTGTGAAACATTTTTGAGGCGTAAAATCCATATCTACTGCTATCAGATGGCGGAATGGATCGTGTCGGTATAGGCTGTTAATGCAAGCTTTTTAGCCTCACTGCACGACCTGTAATACCGGGGCTATGGAAATCCCACACAAAAACATCATTTTTTTGAGTGCGGGATTGATGTTGAGTTACAGGCTAAAACACTTGCGGTATAGCTATACCGACAAGACTCGTAATGACTGTGTAACTGTTTTTACGCTGAAATGGGCATTTTTTATGTGTTAAAACCCTAACGCACAACTTGTAATCTATATATATACTGTGTGCATGTGTGTGTGTGTATATATATATATATATATATATATACTGTTTGTATATACTGTTTATTTTGATATATAATTATAGTAATATATTTTACCAAAAAAAACCATCACATATATATATTTAAATATGTATTTATGAATAAATAGAACATGTTCTTCTATGTACAATAATTTGGAATGGGAAATATTCATACTTCATGTTGAATTAGCACACTTGAGAAAATGCAAGTAAGGTTGTTGTTTTTTGTGTTTTTTATGCAGAGCTCCATTGAAATCTATGGTGGATACATTAACTCCCGGTGAAATTCGAAGTTTGGGTTTTTGGGTGCATCAGGTTATGTGTAAAAACGTTTTAGTTTCAACTAGTAAAACACACGGTACCCGATGTGCTCCGAAAGCTTACTGCTAGCAAAGTTAACACATGAGCAATAAACAGGGCCGGATTTCCCATTAGGCACAGTAGGCGTGTGCCTTCAGGTGCCTTGAAGTGAGGGGCGTCTGCCTGTCAGTAATAAAAAAAAAATTTTTTGTTAGGGCATTAATTTTAGTAAGAATTGTTCTGCCAGGTGCTTACAGAGTTGAGTGTTTCATTGGGAATAGGTTACAGCAGTTGAGGGAGCCATGAAGGAGAGAGGGGCAAATATTAAAACTAAACCCCTCCCATTATCACCAGGCATGTTTAGTTTCACTTTTATTTTATGTACTTCTGTTGCCTCACACAGCCAAGCTCCATGCTGATGTGTAGCAGACACTTTTATTTTATGTACTTCTGTTGCCTCACACAGCCAAGCTCCATGCTGATGTGGTGCAGACACTTTTATTTTATGTACTTCTGTTGCCTCACACAGCCAAGCTCCATGCTGATGTGTAGCAGACACTTTTATTTTATGTACTTCTGTTGCCTCACACAGCCAAGCTCCATGCTGATGTGTAGCAGACACTTTTATTTTATGTACTTCTGTTGCCTCACACAGCCAAGCTCCATGCTGATGTGGTGCAGACACTTTTATTTTATGTACTTCTGTTGCCTCACACAGCCAAGCTCCATGCTGATGTGTAGCAGACACTTTTATTTTATGTACTTCTGTTGCCTCACACAGCCAAGCTCCATGCTGATGTGTAGCAGACACTTTTATTTTATGTACTTCTGTTGCCTCACAGCCAAGCTCCATGCTGATGTGGTGCAGACACTTTTATTTTATGTACTTCTGTTGCCTCACACAGACAAGCACCATGCTGATGTGTAGCAGACACTTTTATTTTATGTACTTCTGTTGCCTCACAGACAAGCTCCATGCTGATGTGTAGCAGACACTTTTATTTTATGTACTTCTGTTGCCTCACACAGCCAAGCTCCATGCTGATGTGGTGCAGACACTTTTATTTTATGTACTTCTGTTGCCTCACACAGCCAAGCTCCATGCTGATGTGTAGCAGACACTTTTATTTTATGTACTTCTGTTGCCTCACACAGACAAGCACCATGCTGATGTGTAGCAGACACTTTTATTTTATGTACTTCTGTTGCCTCACACAGCCAAGCTCCATGCTGATGTGGTGCAGACACTTTTATTTTATGTACTTCTGTTGCCTCACACAGCCAAGCTCCATGCTGATGTGGTGCAGACACTTTTATTTTATGTACTTCTGTTGCCTCACACAGCCAAGCTCCATGCTGATGTGTAGCAGACACTTTTATTTTATGTACTTCTGTTGCCTCACACAGCCAAGCTCCATGCTGATGTGTAGCAGACACTTTTATTTTATGTACTTCTGTTGCCTCACACAGCCAAGCTCCATGCTGATGTGGTGCAGACACTTTTATTTTATGTACTTCTGTTGCCTCACACAGACAAGCACCATGCTGATGTGTAGCAGACACTTTTATTTTATGTACTTCTGTTGCCTCACACAGACAAGCTCCATGCTGATGTGTAGCAGACACTTTTATTTTCTGTACTTCTGTTGCCTCACACAGCCAAGCTCCATGCTGATGTGGTGCAGACACTTTTTGTAGAAGGAATGAAAGCTTCAGAACAACAGGTTAGGACTGTACAGGCTTCTAATGCTGCCTAGAATAACAACATAACAAGCAGAGCACACTTTAACCCCTTGGCTACCAGAAAGGGTTGCAGTGTATTCACTTGTTATGTGCTGTAGTACATTTTGATAGCCAGGGGGTTAAATTCTGCTTCAGGATGAATGTTTTTGTTCTATAAAGGCCTTGGCGGTGAGGAGGTTATGTGGGACTAGCTGCTCTGCTCTTTATTACAAGTTGCCAATTGTGTTTTTCAGCCTTTAGGGCACTTTGACAACAAAGTTTGTAGACTGTAAGGCTGTAAAATGTGTATGTGTGTAAACCACTCACATGGCATATTTGTTTGTATGTATGTATATGTATGTGTTTATATATATATATATATATATATATATATACATACACACACACATCACATTAAAAAGTGTTAATCTGTTCTTTTATCAAGTAAGTATGATATGTTTGTGTTTTGTGGTAAATTGAATTTCTAATTTTAAACACATTTGTAGTGATGTCCCGAACTGTTCGCCCGCGAATGGTTCACAGCGAACATAGCTTGTTCGCGTTCGCGTTTGTGGGCGAACACATGGCGATGTTCGATCCGACCCTATGTGTCATCATTGTGGAAACTTTGACCCTTTATGTCACAGCCGCCTGACACATTAGAGCCAATCAACATCAGACACTCCCTCACAGACCCTCCCAGCTACTCGGAATCCTCCATTTTAGACTCATAACGACATTGCTTTCTTAATGTGAGGACGTGTTGTATTTTTGCTCCTGACATTAATAGGAAAAACATAGCTAGGCTAGTGTATTTACAGTCCAGAAGGACTCCACTCATCTCTGCTGCAAGCACAGCACCCCAAAAAGCCCTTTTTAGGGCTATATTTCGTGCCGTTTTTTTTTTTTTGTTTTGTTTTTTTTTTTTATTAGCATTTGCCTGGCTTTCAGCTGTGTGTTTAAGGCTCACAGCATATGCTGTGACTACTGCCACCACTGATATCTCCCTAACAACACTAGTTTAAATTTAACTAACCAAAAAATTTAATTATTTTTCTAGTGTAATTTTTTTTCATTTTCTATCAGGCCAGTGTCACACAGCATATACTCTGGTTCATTGCTCTGTGCCAGCCAGCAGCCACCAGTGTTAATATCCGTTTATAACATTATTTTAAATTTAAAAATAAATAAATATTTTGCTAGTGTAATCTAATTACATTTACTATCATGCCTGTGTCTGTCAGGCTCACTCAGCATTAATATACCTAATTTTTTTTCAGTCTTTTGGTTAATTGGTCTGTGCCAGGCAGCCACCCAGCACTCATATCTATTCTTCTTCACCTTAATTTTAATATAAAAAAAAAGTTTAAATTTGTTTGCTAGTGTAATCTAATATAATTTTCTATCCGGCATGTGTGTTTTGCTGACATACAGAGCCTACTGTGTTTACTTGCTGCCCTCCCTAGTCTATAAGCCACTACTCATATGTGTTTAACCTTTTTTTAATTCCCCCCCCAAAAAAAATAATTTCAATCATTTTTCTAGTGTAATCTAATAGTATTTTCTATCAGGCGTGTGTGTATCCGACTTACAGAGCCTACTGTTTTTAATAGCTGCCCTTCCAAGGCTATCAGCCACGACTCATATGTATGTGCTTAACATTTTTCTTAAAATTTCCAAAAAAAAGTCTTTAAATCATTATACTAGTATAATCTAATTATATTTTCTATCAGGCCTGTGTCTAACTGTCTATCTGACTTACACAGCATACTGTTGTTATAATTGCTGCCCTACGTAGCAGCCAGCCAGTGCGACTACTCATAGAGTCATATGTGCATTGCACTTCTTAAGATAATTTTAATATTAAAATCTAAAATTTTACAATATTTTGCTAGTGTAATCTAACTTAATTTTCTATCAGGCCTGTGTTTTTGTCACTTACACAGCATACTGTGTTAAATTGCTGCCCTACCTACCATCCACGACTCATATCTGCCAGCCTGTGTGCCAGGCCCAACTAGCCAATTAGTGGCACCAATCACAATTCTTGTAACAGTAATTAAAAAAAAAATCATAATTTTTTGGACTGCAAATATTCAGTCTCCTAGTGCCATTGAATTGCATTTACCTCCTGTCTGCCACTGCCAGCCTTTTGTGCCAGGCCGTCTAGCCAACTATTTACACCAATCATAATTGTTGTCACAGACAGTATAGTTACTATTTAAAATTAAATTTTTTTTTATTGTTGATCTTAATCCTCAGTTTGCTCGTGCCCTAGAATTGCACTTTTCTACTGCCTTCCAAGCCTGTGTGCCAGGCCTACTTGAAAAATATTTACACCAATCATAGTTGTTGTGACAGTATTCTTAATAATTAAAAATTTAAATTGTTGGTAATAGTTGTTGAGAATCCTCAGTGTGCTGGTGCCATTGAATAGCACTTTCCTGCTGCCTTGCAGCCTGCTGTGAGCCAAGCCCACCTAGCCAATTGTTGCCAGCAATTATATTTCTTTTAACAGTATTGCAAAAATTGTCAATCATCACTGTTTTGACTGTCAGTAATCAGTCTCCTAGTGTCCTTGAATTGCATCTACCTCCTGCCTGCCAGCCTTTTGTGCCAGGCCGTCTTGCCAACTATTTACACCAGTCACAATTTTTTATCACAGTATAGTTACAAATTAAAATTAAAAAATTCTTAATTGTTGATGATCTTAATCTTCAGTTTGCTCGTGCCCTAGAATTGCACTTTTCTATTGCCTTCCAAGCCTGTGTGCCAGGCCTACTTGAAAAATATTTACACCAATCATATTTGTTGTGACAGTATTCTTAGTAATTAAAAATTAAAATTTTTGTTAATAGTTGTTGTGAATCCTCAGTTTGCTGGTGCCAGTGAATAGCACTTTCCTCCTGCCTTGCAGCCTGCTGTGTGCCCGGCCCACCTAGCCAATTATTGCCAGCATTCATATTTCTTTTAACAGTATTGCAAAAATTGTCAATCATCACTGTTTTGACTGTCAGTAATCAGTCTCCTAATGTCCTTGAATTGCATTTACCTCCTGCCTGCCAGCATTTTGTGCCAGGCCGTCTTGCCAACTATTTACACCAATCATAATTGTTGTCACAGTATAGTTACTAATTAAAATTAAAAAATTCTTGATTGTTGATGATCTTAATCCTCAGTTTGCTCGTGCCCTAGAATTGCACCTTTTTACTTCCTTGCAAGACTGTGTGCCAGGCCTACTTGAAAAATATTTACACCAATCATATTTGTTGTGACAGTATTGTTAATAATTAAAAATCAAAATTTTTGTTAATAGTTGTTGTGAATCCTCAGTTTGCTGGTGCCATTGAATAGCACTTCCCTCCTGCCTTGCAGCCTGCTGTGAGCCAGGCCCACCTAGCCAATTGTTGCCAGAAATCATATTTCTTTTAACAGTATTGCAAAAATTGTCAATCATCACTGTTTTGACTGTCAGTAATCAGTCTCCTAGTGTCCTTGAATTGCATCTACCTCCTGCCTGCCATCCTTTTGTGCCAGGCCGTCTTGCCAACTATTTACACCATTCATAATTGTTGTCACAGTATAGTTACTAATTAAAATTAAAAAATTCTTGATTGTTGATGATCTTAATCCTCAGTTTGCTCGTGCCCTAGAATTGCACTTTTTTACTTCCTTGCAAGACTGTGTGCCAGGCCTACTTGAAAAATATTTACACCAATCATATTTGTTGTGACGGTATTCTTAATAATTAAAAATCAAAATTTTTGTTAATAGTTGTTGTGAATCCTCAGTTTGCTGGTGCCATTCAATAGCACTTTCCTCCTGCCTTGCAGCCTGCTGTGAGCCAGGCCCACCTAGCCATTTGTTGCTAGCAATCATATTTCTTTGAACAGTATTGCAAAAATTGTCAATCATCACTGTTTTGACTGTCAGTATTCAGTCTCCTAGTGTCCTTGAATTGCATCTACCTCCTGCCTGCCAGCCTTTTGTGCCAGGCCGTCTTGCCAACTATTTACACCAATCATAATTTTTGGTCACAGTATAGTTACTAATTAAAAATAAAAAATTCTTGATTGTTGATGATCTTAATCCTCAGTTTGCTCGTGCCCTAGAATTGCACTTTTCTACAGCCTTCCAAGCCTGTGTGCCAGGCCTACTTGAAAAATATTTATACCAATCATATTTGTTGTGACAGTATTCTTCATAATTAAAAATTAAAATTTTTGTTAATAGTTGTTGTGAATCCTCAGTTTGCTGGTGCCATTGAATAGCACTTTCCTCCTGCCTTGCAGCCTGCTGTGAGCCAGGCCCACCTAGCCATTTGTTGCCAGCAATCATATTTCTTTTAACAGTATTGCAAAAATTTTCAATCATCACTGTTTTGACTGTCAGTAATCAGTCTCCTAGTGTCCTTGAATTGCATCTACCTCCTGCCTGCCAGCCTTTTGTGCCAGGCCATCTTGCCAACTATTTACACCATTCATAATTTTTGGTCACACTATAGTTACTAATTAAAAATAAAAAATTCTTGATTGTTGATGATCTTAATCCTCAGTTTGCTCGTGCCCTAGAATTGCACTTTTCTACTGCCTTCCAAGCCTGTGTGCCAGGCCTACTTGAAAAATATTTACACCAATCATATTTGTTGTGACAGTATTCTTAGTAATTAAAAATAAAAAAATTTGTTAATAGTTGTTGTGAATCCTCAGTTTGCTGGTGCCAGTGAATAGCACTTTCCTCCTGCCTTGCAGCCTGCTGTGAGCCAGGCCCACCTAGCCAATTGTTGCCAGCAATCATATTTCTTTTAACAGTATTGCAAAAATTGTCAGTCATCACTGTTTTGACTGTCAGTATTCAGTCTCCTAGTGTCCTTGAATTGCATTTACCTCCTGCCTGCCAGCCTTTTGTGCCAGGCCATCTTGCCAACTATTTACACCAATCATAATTGTTGTCTACAGTATAGTTACTAATTAAAAATAAAAAAAAATTGATTGTTGATCTTAATCCTCAGTTTGCTCGTGCCATTTAATTGCACTTTTCTACTGCCTGTCAGCCTGTGTGCCAGGCCCAACTATCCAATTAGTGCCAGCAATCATATTTCTTTTAACAGTATTGCAAAATTTGTCAATCATCACTGTTTTGACTGTCAATCTGCAGTCTACTAGTGCCCTTGAATTGCATTTTCTTCCTGCCTGTGTGCCAGTCCCAACTAGCCAATTAGTGCCACCAATCATATTTATTGTCACAGGATTGGAATTTTTGTTAATCATAACTGTTTTGACTGTGATTCTTCAGTCTCCTAGTGCCATTGAATTGCAGTTTCCTTTCTCCCAGCGTGTGTGCCAGACAGGCCCATTTGCCAACTAGTGCCAAACAATCATATTTGTTGTCACAGTACTTGTAATATTTAAAAAAAATAACAATTTGTGATTTTTAAAACATCTGTCTTTTTGGTTGTTGTCAGTCTCACAGTGTATACTGTGCCCACTTTCACAGTGCCACCACTCAATTGGTGTAAAAGTATTGTTAGTGCCAATTTTAAAAAAAATGACAGGCAGAGGCAGGCCACCCCGCAGGTTCCGTGGTCGTGGTGCTGTGATTCCTTTAGACCCTACAAATATGCACATTGTTCAGATGCCGGGTGCCAGGGGGGACGCGAAAAGTTCTGAGGAGGACCTAGTTGAATGGCTAGCACAGGACACCCAATCTTCTTCAGCTTCCGCTGCTAGTCCTCCTAACCTTGACGCACCATCTAAGTCCAGCTGTGCTTTGGGCAGGTCTCAAGTGACCAGTGCCACTCCCCCACCTGTCGCCACCACCAACACTAGCACCACAGCTGCTTCACTTGATCTGTCACAGGAGTTATTGACACATCATTTGGAAGAAATGAGTGATGCGCAACCATCATTGACAGAGGATGTAGATAATAGTGATCAGTCTCAGTCAGGCAGCATTACCGACGTGGAGGTACGGTGTGATGATGATGTTGTACCCACTGCTGCTTCCTTTCTTGATGTTTCAGATACAAGTGAAGCGGTTGATGATGATGTGTCGGTGGATGTCACATGGGTGCCTGCTAGAAGAGAAGAAGAAGAGGGGGAAAGTTCAGATGGGGAGACAGAGAGGAGGAGGAGGAGACGATTTGGAAGCACGGGGAGGTCATCTCAAGGAGCTAGTGGCACAGTCAGACAGCATGCATCATCACCAGGGGTCAGCCAGACAGCACGCCGATGCCCATCAACGCATGCTGTTGCCACCACCAGAATGCCATCATCACAGAGCTCAGCAGTGTGGCATTTTTTTGTGTGTCTGCCTCTGACAGCAGCGATGCCATTTGCAACCTGTGCCAAAAGAAACTGAGTTGTGGGAAGTCCAACAGCCACCTAGGTACAACTGCTTTGCGAAGGCACATGGTCTCCCATCACAAAGGCCGATGGGAAGAACACATGAGTAGAAGCAGCACACAAAGTGAAAGCCGCCCTCCTCCTCCTGCTCCAGCATCTTCAGCCATGTCAACCAGTGCTGTCCTCCTTGCCCCCTCTCAACCATCCTCCACTCAGTCTCTCTTACGTAGCAGTTCCTGGTCATCTGCCCACAGTCAGGTGTCTGTCAAGGAAATGTTTGAGCGTAAGAAGCCAATTTCTCAAAGTCACCCCCTTGCCCGGCATCTGACAGCTGGCTTGTCTGAACTCTTAGCCCGCCAGCTTTTACCATACAAGCTGGTGGAGTCTGATGCTTTCAAAAAGACACCGCAGTGGAAGGTACCTGGCAGAAATTTATTTTCCTAAAAGGCAATCCCAAACCTGTACTCTGTTGTGAGAAAGGAAGTTATGGCATGTCTGGCACACAGCGTTGGGGCAAGGGTCCATATGACCACGGATAGCTGGTCTGCAAAGCATGGTCAGGGCAGGTATATCACCTACACTGCACATTGGGTAAACCTGCTGAATTCTGACAAGCATGGAATGCGTGGCTCTGCAGAAGAGTTGGTGACACTGCCACGACTTGCAGGCAGGCCTGCTGCTACCTCCTCTACTCCTCCTACTCCATCCTCTTCCATAACCTCTTCCTTGGCTGAGTCCTCTTCAACTTCTGCGTCTTGCTCCACATCTATGGCACCCCCCAGCTCCCCAGGTACTATGCTACATCCCGGGTACGGCAGTGTCACGCCATCTTGGGGTTGACTTGCCTGGAAGCGGAGAGTCACACCGCACCAGCACTCCTGACCGCCCTGAACGCACAGGTGGATCAGTGGCTGACTCCGCACCAACTGGAGATTGGCAAGGTTGTTTCTGACAATGGAAGTAATTTGGTGGCGGCATTGAAATTGGACAAGTTGACACATGTGCCGTGCATGGCACATGTGTGTAATCTAATTGTACAACGATTTGTCCATAAGTACCCAGGCTTACAGGACGTCCTGAAGCAGGCCAGGAAGGTGTGTGGCCATTTCAGGCGTTCCTATATGGCCATGGCGCACTTGTCCAATATCCAGCGTCAAAACAACCTGCCAGCGAGGCGCTTGATTTGCGACAGCCCGACACGGTGGAATTCAACACTCCTAATGTTTGACCGCCTGCTCCAACAAGAAAAAGCTGTTAATGAGTATTTGTATGACCGGGGTGCTAGGCCAGCCTCTGGGGAGCTGGGGATATTTTTTCCAAATTACTGGACGCTCATGTGCAATGCCTGTAGGCTCATGCGTCCTTTTGAGGAGGTGACAAACCTTGTCAGTCACACCGAAGGCACCATCAGTGACATCATACCATTTGTTTTCTTCCTGGAGCGTTCCCTGCAAAGAGTGCTGGATCAGGCATTAGATGAGCATGAAGAGGAAGCGGGAGAGTTGTGGTGTCCATCACCCCCGCCAACAGCCGAATCAGCATCGCTTGCTGCACCTGCGGCAACGCAGGAAGAGGATTGTGAGGAAGAGGAGTCAGAGGAGCAATGTGGCTTTGAGGAGGAGGAGGAGGAGGAGGAAGACCGAGCACAACAGACATCCCATGGTGCTCGTTGTTGTCACCTCTCTGGTACCCATGGTGTTGTACGTGGCTGGGGGGAAGAAGATACCATCAGTGAGATCAGTGAGGAGGAGGATTAGCTCAGCATCCAAACTTGACATGATTAGCTCAGCATCCAAACTTGTTCAAATGGGTTCTTTCATGCTGTCGTGCCTGTTGAGGGACCCTCGTATAAAAAAGCTGAAGGAGAACGACCTGTACTGGGTGTCCACGCTCCTCGACCCCCGGTATAAGCATAAAGTGCCTGAAATGTTACCAAATTCCCGCAAGTCGGAAAGGATGGAGCATTTTCATAATAAATTAAAAAATATGCTTTATACAGCGTATAAGGGTGATGTCACAGCATCACGGGAATGTAACAGGGGAAGAGATGAAATTAATCCTCCTCCTCCTCCTCCCACGACCACGGCGGCAAGGACCGGACGCTTTCCTGACGTCTTGTTGATGGAGGACATGCGTACCTTTTTAACTCCCATGCACTATCAGAGCCTTTCGGGATCCAGCCTTAGAGAAAGACTCAACCGACAGGTAGCAGACTACCTAGCTTTAACTGCGGATCTCGATACTCTCAGGAGCGATGGACCCCTTGACTACTGGGTGTGCAGGCTGGACTTGTGGCCTGAGCTATCCCAATTTGCAATGGAACTTCTGGCCTGCCCCGCTTCAAGTGTCCTGTCCGAAAGGACTTTTAGTGCAGCAGGAGGTTTTGTCACTGAGAAGAGAAGTCCCTAGGTCAAAAAAGCCTTGACTATCTCACTTTTATAAAAATGAATGAGGGCTGGATCCCGAAGGGACTGATATTGGGCGATACATTTGAATAAAAAATGCCTGATGATGAGATGAGCTGCCTTGGGCTACAACTGGTACACAGGCTGGCCTTTTTTTTTTTTTTTTATAAAGCCGGAGGACTTGCTTGACTTATCCACCAACAACTAGTGTTCAAGCCACAAGCTTTTAGGGCACTTTATAAATGTTTTACAAACATCAATTTTTCTGGCCGCTGCTACAGCAGTTGCTACAACAATACCCCAATTTTTCAGTCATTTGTACATTCCGAATTTTTCTGGCCTCTGCTGCAGCTCTGTGGGTACAAAACTCAAATAAAAAAAATAAGGCACATAACACTAGTGATTAAACTGTTACAAATTGTAAAACTTAGCACACCACTCATATCTGGTGGACCATTAAATTGAACGCAAAATGCCACAAATTTGAAAGAGTAGGACCGACCAAGCATATTTATCCGTCTCTTGGTTGCTCTAAATTATCTCTGTGTTCCATCTATGCCATACCTGTACTCTATTGTGCAAAAGGGTGGCATATGTGGTGTTTCATGCTGTTGTGCCTGTTGCGGGTCGTGGCCCATGGTATAAAAAGGCTGAAGGAGAACGACCTGTAATGGGTGCCCCATCAAATTTTTAGAAAAATGTTCCTGGTTCCTCTCAATTATCTCTGGGTTTCTAAAATGGATGCCATACCTGTACTCGCTTGTGCGAAAGGATGGCATATGTGGTGGTGTTTCCTGCAGTTGTTTCTGTTGAGGGTGCTGGACCCTCTTATAAAAAGCTGAAGGAGAACGACCTGGAGTGGGAGTCCAAGCATGGTTTTTGGGGGTATTTCACTTTTCCAAACAATTATCTGTGGGTTTCTAAAATCAATGCCGTACCAGTACTCTATTGTCATTGCCATATGTTCTGTTTCCTGCTGGTATTTAGTTTGAGGGTCCTGGACCCTCTTATAAAAAGGCCTAAGGAGAAAGAGGTGTACTGGGTGTCCACTCATTTTTTTTTTCTATTTCACATTTGACCAAAATTATCTCTAGGTTTTGTAAAATTAATGCTGTACCTGTACTCTATTGTTCAAAAGGATGCCATACGTCCTCTTTCCTGCTGGTGTTTTTTTTGAGGGTCCAGGACCCTCTTGTATAAAGGCCTAAGGAGAAAGAGGTGTACTGGGTGTCCACTCATTTTTTTTTTCTATTTAACAATTGACCAAAATGATCTATGGGTTTGTAAAATCAATGCTGTACCTGTACTCTATTGTTCAAAAGGATGCCATACGTCCTCTTTCCTGCTGGTGTTTTTTTTGAGGGTCCAGGACCCTCTTATAAAAAGGCCTAAGGAGAAATAATTGTAATGGGTGTCCATCGAATCATTTTTTTTATTCAAATTCCCGGTTGCAACAAATTATCCCCAGCTTTCTAAAATCAATGCCTTTCCTATAATCTTTTTTTTTTCAAAAGGATGCCATATGTCCGCTTTCCTTCTGCTGGTTTTGTTGATAGTCCTGGAGCCTCTGCTAAAAAGGCCTAAGGATAAATAAGTGTACTGGGTGTCTATTCAATGTTTTTTTAGATTTCCTGGTTGTAACAAATTTTCTCTGTGTTTCTAAAATCAATGCCTTTCCTGTAATCTATTTTTCAAAAGGATGCCATATGTCCTCTTTCATGCTGTTGTTTCTGTTGAGGCTCCGGGACCCTCTTATAAAAAGGCCTAAGGATAAAAAAGTGTACTGGGTGTCCAATCAATGTTTTTTTCTATTTCCCGGGTCATATAAATGATCTCTGTGTTTCTAAAATCAATGCCTTTCCTGTAATCTAATTTACAAAGGTATGCCATATGTCCTCTTTCCTGCTGCTGGTTTTTTTGAGGGTCCTGGAGCCTCTGCTAAAAAGGGCTAAGGATAAAGAAGTGTACTGGGTGTCTAATCTATGTTTTTTTAGATTTCACGGTTGGAACAAATTATCCCCGGGTTTCTAAAATCAATGCCTTTCCTGTAATCTATTATTCACAAGGATGCCATATGTACTCTTTCATGCTGTTGTTTCTGTTGAGGCTCCGGGACCCTCTTATAAAAAGTCCTAAGGATAAAGAAGTGTACTGGGTGTCCAATCAATGTTTTTTTCTATTTCCCGGGTCATATAAATGATCTCTGTGTTTCTAAAATCAATGCCTTTCCTGTAATCTAATTTACAAAAGTATGCCATATGTCCTCTTTCCTGCTGCTGGTTTTGTTGAGGGTCCTGGAGCCTCTGCTAAAAAGGCCTAAGTATAAAGAAGTGTACTGGGTGTCTAATCTATGTTTTTTTAGATTTCACGGTTGGAACAAATTATCCCCGGGTTTCTAAAATCAATGCCTTTCCTGTAATCTATTATTCACAAGGATGCCATATGTACTCTTTTATGCTGTTGTTTCTGTTGAGGCTCTGGGAGCCTCTTATTAAAAAGGCTTAAGGATAAATAAGTGTACTGGGTGTCTAATCAATGTTTTTTTCTATTTCCCGGTTGCGACTAATGATCTCTGTGTTTCTAAAATCAATGCGTTTCCTGTAATCTAATTTACAAAAGTATGCCATATGTCCTCTTTCCTGCTGCTGGTTTTGTTGAGGGTCCTGGAGCCTCTGCTAAAAAGGGCTAAGGATAAAGAAGTGTACTGGGTGTCTAAGCTATGTTTTTTAGATTTCACGGTTGCAAAAAATTATCCACGGGTTTCTAAAATCAATGCCTTTCCTGTAATCTATTATTCACAAGGATGCCATATGTACTCTTTCATGCTGTTGTTTCTGTTGAGGCTCCGGGAGCCTCTTATTAAAAAGGCCTAAGGAAAAATAAGTGTACTGGGTGTCTAATCAATGTTTTTTTCTATTTCCCGGTTGCAACTAATGATCTCTGTGTTTCTGAAATCAATGCCTTTCCTATAATCTTTTTTTTCAAAAGGATGCCATATGTCCTCTTTCCTGCTACTGGTTTTGTTTAGGGTCCTGGAGCCTCTGCTGAGCATAATAAAAATAAAAAATAAATAATTTAACTTGACTTAATAACTGAAGCATGACTTCAGGAGTCAGGTGTGGTCGTAGGTAGTGGTTGTTAGCCGATTCTTTTTAATGCAAATTGCAATTGCCACAGCATGCATAAAATGTGCGTCACTAGTCACTCTCCAAATCTTACCTTTTTTTTTCATTCTGGATTATTTTGGTGACCAACGCCATATTGGAAATGCAAAATACAGGTCTCCGTACCCGTTGATATAAGGGGTGACTAGTGCTTTTCCTTCTCTTTGTCAATAGTTGCGATTAACGAGTTGTCCAGTTACTATAGAACTGGTTTGATAACCCAGGGTCCTGGGGGGGTATATTGGCGTCAGCTTTGACAATGACAGCACTATCAGGCTAGAGAGGCCTCTCAGTGTCGCGGCTAGCTGTAACGCAGTCAGCTGAGGAACATAGGTAAGCCGATATGAGTAAGGTATCTCCAGGCTCCTCTTGGATAGCCCCAGAAAGTGTGACTATGAATCCCAAAAAGAAAATTAAATTAAGGTTGAAAACTAACTCCAAAGTAACTTGTAAGACCTGGAGCTCCTCAAACACACGTCCTACCGCAACAGCTATAGGCTCCGCCACCCACAAATCTTAACTTTTTAATGCCAATTGATATTGCCACAGCTGGAACAACAGTAAATAACATGTGCGTCACCACAGTCTCCGAAGCTGTTGTCAGATGTATACAAAAACACTGATAAAGTATCCCTTTCGGGGCGCAAAGAGATGGCTACCGGAACACTCCAGGAACTTCACAAGAGTCACTGTCTTGTGTTTCTGGTGATGTTTGAGACATCTGGGTAGTGTACAGGGAGGCCAAAAATCCTCTCCATCTCTGTGCACCACAGGACAGGACGTCCTTGTCATCCATAAGCACATGAAATTGCTGGAATTTTCGTTGCTTCAATAAGTTCAGTTTTGTGGTGATAGTACAGAATTAAATAAACTTTGGTTTCCTACCATACTCAAGACAATCTTGTAGTTCAACATTCGGACTTGCTGTGGGAAGCAGTGGCCTGTCCATACCAGGAAGATGATTTAGACAGAAGTAACGAGCTCTGCTTGCAGGTGACATATGTTTATCGTCAATCATCAAAGGGGTTGCGTGCAGAATATGGCTGATGGCCCCTTATTCACATGTTTGTCCAGAGCCACAACATTTGCAAACAGCCAGAAGAAAGGTCGGTTCTCACCAGCCTTAAGTTGAGCTTCATTTACCAAATGCTGATATTAAAAAAATAGACAAACAGTGCCTTAAATAACACATTTGCAATATGGATTCACCAGAGCAAGGTCATTGCAAGTACTAAGTTCCCACGATAACAAAATTAAAATGCCACAACTACGCAATCTTCACCTTCACATTATTATTGTCACACTCCATTGTACTCCTATGCCCAGCTCCCTTTTTGTTGAGGGTCCTGGAGCCTCTGCTAAAAAGGCCTATGGATAATGAAGTGTACTGGGTGTCTGTTCAATGTTTTTTTAGATTTCCCGGTGCAACTAATTATCTCAGTGTTTCTAAAATCAATGCCTTTCCTGTAATCTATTATTCAAAAGGATGACATATGTCCTCTTTCATGCTGTTGTTTCGGTTGAGGCTCCGGGACCCTCTTATTAAAAAGGCCTGAGGATAAATAAGTGTACTGGGTGTCTAATCAATGTTTTTTTCTATTTCACGGTTGCAAATAATGATCTGTGGGTTTCTAAAATCAATGCCTTTCCTGTAATCTATTATTCAAAAAGATGACATATGTCCTCTTTCATGCTGTTGTTTCGGTTGAGGCTCCGGGACCCTCTTATTAAAAAGGCCTGAGGATAAATAAGTGTAACGGCTGTGTAGTCAATGTTTTTTTCTATTTCCCGGGTCATATAAATGATCTCTGGGATTCTAAAATCAATGCCTTTCCTGTAATCCATTATTCAAAAGGATGACATATCTCCTCTTTCATGTTGTTGTTTCGGTTGAGGCTCCGGGACCCTCTTATTAAAAAGGCTTAAGGATAAATAAGTGTACTGGGTGTCTAATCAATGTTTTTTTCTATTTCACGGTTGCAAATAATGATCTGTGGGTTTCTAAAATCAATGCCTTTCTTGTAATCTATTATTCAAAAGGATGACATATGTCCTCTTTCATGCTGTTGTTTCGGTTGAGGCTCCGGAACCCTCTTATTAAAAAGGCCTGAGGAAAAATAAGTGTACTGGGTGTCTAATCAATGTTTTTTTATATTTCCCGGTTGACAATAATGATCTGTGGGTTTCTAAAATCAATGCCTTTACTGTAATCTATTATTCAAAAGGATGACATATCTCCTCTTTCATGCTGTTGTTTCGGATGAGGCTCCGGGACCCTCGTATTAAAAAGGCCTGAGGATAAATAAGTGTAACGGGTGTCTAATCAATGTTTTTTTCTATTTCCCAGGTCATATAAATGATCTGTGGGTTTCTAAAATCAATGCCTTTCCTGTAATCTATTATTCAAAAGGATGACATATCTCCTCTTTCATGCTGTTGTTTTGTTTGAGGCTCCGGGACCCTCTTATTAAAAAGGCCTGAGGATAAATAAGTGTACTGGGTGTCTAATCAATGTTTTTTTCTATTTCCCGGTTGCAAATAATGATCTGTGGGTTTCTAAAATCAATGCCTTTCTTGTAATCTATTATTCAAAAGGATGACATATGTCCTCTTTCATGCTGTTGTTTCGGTTGAGGCTCCGGGACCCTCGTATTAAAAAGGCCTGAGGATAAATAAGTTACTGGGTGTCTAATCAATGTTTTTTTATATTTCCCGGGTCATATAAATGATCTCTGGGATTCTAAAATCAATGCCTTTCCTGTAATCTATTATTCAAAAGGATGACATATGTCCTCTTTCATGCTGTTGTTTCAGTTGAGGTTCCGGGAGCCTCTTATAAAAAGGCCTAAGGATAAAGAAGTGTTCTGGGTGTCCAATCAATGTTTTTTTTTATTTCACAGTTGAAAAAAAATGATCTATGGCTTTGTAAAATCTATGCCTTACCTGTCATCTATTGTTCAAAAGGATGCCATATGTCCTCTTTCCTGCTGTTGTTTTTGTTGGGGGTCCGGAACACTATTCTAAAAAGGCCGAAGGAGAATGACCTGTACTGTACTGGGTGTCCAATCATGTTTTTGTTTTCTATTTCACGGTTCATAATAAATATCGCTGTGTAACTAAAATCAATGCCATACCTGTACTCGGTTGTTCAAAAGGATGGCATATGTGGTGTTTCATTCTGTTGTGGTTGTTGAGGGTCGTGGCCGTGGGACAGCGTAAAAAAAAGGCTGAAGGAGAACAACCTGTACAGCCTTGCTCCTCTTTTTAGGCAGGCCAGCTCTTTGCATACATGCCCACAGACTATGTAACGCATGCCTCTTTTAGGGAGAGGTGCAGCCATAATGCAGGGTCAGAAACTCTGCCTGCAACTGTTATACTCGATTTTGCGAAAGGAAGTAAGCTTACCATGGTTCCCTGCACGCACGTATTGTTGTTATATTTTGGTGAGGGTAATCATGATGGCCATGTAGACCACCACCACTGAGAGTCCTGGAAGTAACAGGGATGAGATGAAAGAGCTAAGAATAGTAGAACTTGAAACAACAGAGTTAGCCATGGGTGTTAGTGCAAAACAGCTTGGCTTTTTTTTGGCTTTGAGTGCGGCTATTCATGCAGGTCATATAGAGCTGCCACCATTCGGTGTCGTATCAGCTATTAAACTAATAAGAACAGTACTACCAAAATACAGCCAATGAAGGGCCTTAGGAAGACTGAGCCAAGGTTGGATTGTAGTATTTGGTTAGGCTAATCATGATGGCCATGTAGACCACCACCACTGAGAGTCCTGGAAGTAACAGGGATGATGAGATGAAAGTGCTAAGAATAGTACTACTTGAAACAACAGGGTTATCCATGGGTGTTAATCCAAGACCGCTTGGATTTATTTTTGTTTTGGGTGCGGCTAATCATGCAGGCCATATAGAGCTGCCACCATTCGGTGTTGTATCAGCTATAAAAATAATAAAAACTGTACTATCAATATACAGACAATGAAGGGCCTATGAAGACTGAGCAAAGGTTGGATTGTAGTATTTTGTTCGGCTAATCATGATGGCCATGTAGACCACCCGTAACAGGGATGAAAGTGCTAAGAATAGTACAAATTGAAACAACTGATTTAGCCATGGGTGTTAATCTAAGACCACTCGGCTTTTTTTGGGGTTTGGGTGCAGCTAATCATGAAGGCCAGATAGACCTGTCACCATTTGGTGTTGTAACAGGTATTAAACTGCAAAGAACAGTACTACTTAACACAACCTACTTACCATGGGTCCCAGAGCATATGTTTGGTTATTATATTTTGTAAGGGTAATCATGCAGGCCATATAGAACTCCACCGATAGGGTGAGTATGAGTAACAGCTATTAAAATGTGAAGGAAAGTACTAATTAACACAACATAGTTACCATGGGTCGCAGACCAAGAGCAGATGTCTTATTATTATATTTTGTATGGGTAATCATCCAGGCCGTATAGACCTCACCAAATAGTGGGAGTTACAGAGATTAAAGTGCTAAGAATGGTAGTACTTAAAACACAACCTAGTTAAAATTGGTACCAGACCGTATGTCTTATTATTATATTTTTTTAGGGTAAACAGGCAGGCCATATAGAACACCCACGATAGGGAGGGGGAACAGGGATTAAAGTGCTAAGAAAAGTACTAATTAACACAAGCATGTTTAATTATTAGACTTTATTAGGGTAATTATATATCTAACAAATCTATCTATTTCTCTTCTATCGATTCTATCTAACTATCAATCTATGTATATCTATCTATCCTATCTATCAATCTATCTTCTTTCCGGGATGTTTTGAGACAGCCACTTTGGGAATGATAGTTGATTTAGGCCCATTATGGCTTAAAAACAGACTCTGTAATTTTCCATGGGAGTTTTGCCAGGGATCCCCCTCCAGCATGCGACAGTCCAGATGTCTGTACCCTTGAAACAACTTTTCCATCACTATTGTGGCCAGAAAGAGTCCTTGTAGGTTTTAAAGTTCGCCTGCCTATTGAATTCAATGGCGGATCGCGTGTTCGCGAACAATACCGGAAGTCCGAGTCCGCCGTTCGCGAAGCGAAAATTTTAGGTTCGCGACATCACTACACATTTGTTGACCCCTGCATTACATATAATCTACAAAATTACATGTTTTCCTTTAAGAGCAATATCATGTTATATTTATATTTCAGAACAGAATAACTGTAACATCTGTGTGTATTTGTATAAAAAATATCAGAGTTCACAAGATTTTTTTCATGCAGTGGAAAAATTACCTACATTTTATATTTTCTTTCACTGGCTGCACAGGTTGTTGATGAGCTTGCATGCTGCTAGTTTTAATATTGCTATTGTTTACACAAAACTGTGTTTAACTCCAACAAAATGTTAAGCACATAGTCAAAGTCATCTCCAGAAAAGCAATACACTAATGGCTTGTCAATAAACATGTCCTATGAGCACATCTGGGTCTGCACAGATGTGTATTGCTGTCTCAGAACTGACATTGACCAGGGGCGCAATCCGATATACAGTGCAGGTTTCGACGCAAGCGTGGAAACCTGCGCCTGCCCGTAGTTTCAGCTCGCACAGTGAGCTATCTCATATACGGCGCCGGCAGTTGCTAAAGTGCTGTAAGTCAGACAAACTAGCGATGTCCAGAAATCAGCGCAAGTACAAATTTCTGAAATCGTCAGTGACTTACGGCACTTTAGAAACTGCCGCCGCCTAAAAAAACTGACTAAAATATTAAATCTCCCGTTACTGTCTAACGCCTCCCAAACATAGCCCGACACGTACACCCCTCTATCCGCAATCCCCCCTCTCACTCCTAACCATAAATGTATTAATCCCTAAACCGCCGCCAACTATATTATATGTATTACCCCCTAATCTGACCATCCTACACCGCTGCCACCTATATTATATGTAGTACCCCTAATCTGAGCCCCCTACACCGTCGCCACCTATATTATATGTATTACCCCCTAATCTGACCCCCCTACACCACAGCCACCTATATTATATATATTAACCCCTAATCTGAGCCCCCTACCCCAACGCCACCTATTTTAAATGTATTAACCCCTAATACGATCCCCCTACACCGCCGCCAACTATTTTAAATTTATTAACCCCTATTATGACCCCCCTACACCGCCACCACCTATTTTAAATGTATTAACCCCTAATATGATCCCCCTACACTGCCGCCACCTATTTTAAATGTATTAACCCCTAATCTAATCACCCTACACCGCCGCCACCTATATTAACCCCTAATCTGAGCCCCCTAAACTGCCGCCAGCTATTTTAAATACAGGTAGCCCTCAGTTTACGCCGGGGTTAGGTTCCAGAAGGAATGGTTGTAAATCGAAACAGTTGTAAATTGAAACCCAGTTTATAATGTAAGTCAATGGGAAGTGAGGGAGTTAGGTTCCAGGCCCCTCTCAAAATTGTCATAAGTAACACCTAATACATTATTTTTAAAGCTTTGAAATGAAGACCTTAAATGCTAAACAGCATTATAAACCTAATAAAGTAATCACACAACACAGAATATATCATTAAAATAAGTTAAATGAACAAAATCAATTGCTAAACAGCATTATAAATCTAATAAAATAGTCACACAACACAGAGTTCACTTGCATTTTCCTGCAAACAGTTCTTTCTATGCATTCCAATCTGGACTGATTTATAGACAGGAAGATCTTGTTCCTCTGAAATCTGCTTGATAGCCCAGGTCTGGTTAAACTGATTAATTTCAGCCTGCTTGGCTTTGCTGCAATACAAGCGGACAGATCCACCTACTGGCTATTTTAATAAATGCACTGCTTCTCAATGCTTTTCAATAGCAGTCACATGACTGGAAAAAAAGGTTGTTATTCTGAAACAGTGTAAATTGAACCGTTGTAAACCGAGGGCAACCTGTATATTACCCCCTAAACCTAAGTCTAACCCTAACAACCCCTAACTTAATTATTATTGAAATAAATCTAAATATTATTAATATTAACTAAATTATTCCTATTTAAAACTAAATACTTACCTATAAAATAAACCCTAAGATAGCTACAATATAATTAATAATTACATTGTAGCTATTTTAGGGTTTATATTTATTTTACAGGTAACTTTGGATTTATTTTAACTAGGTACAATAGCTATTAAATAGTTAATAACTATTTAATAGCTACCTAGTTAAAGTAATTACAAAATTACCAGTAAAATAAATCCTAACCTAAGTTACAAATACACCTACACTATCAATAAATTAATTAAATAAACTACAATTATCTCAACTAAAATATAATTAAATACACTAAACTATATTACAAAAACAAACACTAAATTACAAAAAAATAAAAAAAGATTACAAGAATTTTAAGCTAATTACACCTAATCTAAGCCCCCTAATAAAATAACAAAGCCCCCCAAAATAATAAAATGTCCCTACCCTAAACTAAATTACAAAAGTAATCAGCTCTATTACTAGCCCTTAAAAGGGTTAATCAGCTCTTTTATCTGTAAAAAAAAGAACAACTCCCCCATTACAAACCACCACCCACACACCCCTACTCTAAAACCCACCCGATCCCCCCTTAAAAAAACCTAAGTCTAACCCCCAAGTTGTACTTACCTGTCCTGAAGACTGGCGGAGAAGGTCCTGTTCCAGGCGGAGAAGTCTTCTAACAGGCGGCAACCTCTTCTTCTTCCAGGAGTTGAAGACCGATGACTGCCGAGCTGAAGACCGTCCTCTCTGGAACTGAAGACCGGCGATGCTGTATCTGAAGATCGGCGATGCTGGAACTGAAGACCGGAGCCATGGAGCATGGAGGATCCTCTTCTGATTAGAATAGCCAATAGAATTACATTAGCTCTTATTCTATTGGCTATTAAAATCAGCCAATAGAATTAAAGTAGCTCTCATCCAATTGGCTGATTTGAATTTGAAGGATCAAATCAGCCAATAGGAATTCAAGGGACGCCATTTTTAATCGCGTACCTTGAATTCCTATTCAATGTACGGCAGAGATCGTATGAAGAGGATCCTCCACGCTCCATGGCTCCGGTCTTCAGTTCCAGCATCGCCGGTCTTCAGTTCCAGAGAGGATGGTCTTCAGCTCCGCGGTCATCGATCTTCAACTCCTCTGCTCCGTGCCGGCTGGTTTCTGGAAGAAGAAGAGGTCCCCGCCTGGAAGAAGACTTCTCAGCCTAGAACAGGACCTTCTCCGCCGGTCTTCAGGACAGGTAAGTACAACTTGGGGGTTAGACTTAGGTTTTTTTAAGGGTGGATCGGGTGGGTTTTAGAGTAGGGGTGTGTGGGTGGTGGGTTGTAATGGGGGTGGTTGTTCTTTTTTACAGGTAAAAGAGCTGATTACTTTAGGGCAATGCCCCACAAAAGGCCATTTTAAGGGCTGGTAATAGAGCTGATTACTTTTGTAATTTAGTTTAGGGTAGGGACATTTTATTATTTTGGGGGGCTTTGTTATTTTATTAGGGGGCTTAGATTAGGTGTAATTAGCTTAAAATTCTTGTAATCTTTTTTATTTTTTGTAATTTAGTGTTTGTTTTTTTTTGTATTATAGATTAGTGTATTTAACTGTATTTTAGTTGAGATAATTGTAGTATTATTTAATTAATTTATTGATAGGGTAGTGTTAGGTACAATGGTAACTTAGGTTAGGATTTATTTTACAGGTAATTTGGTAATTATTTTAACTATGTAGCTATTATATAGTTATTAACTATTTAATAGTTATTGTACCTAGTTAAAATAAATACAAAGTTACCTGTAAAATAAATATAAACCCTAAAATAGCTACAATGTAATTATTAATTATATTGTAGCTATCTTACGGCTAGATTTAGAGTTGGGCGGTAGCCATCAAAACCAGCGTTTTTTTACCGCCCCCTGGTATTTGGAGTCAGTCAGGAAAGGGTCTAACGCTCACTTTGCAGCTGCGACTTTTCCATACCGCAGATCCCCCTACGCCATTTGCGTATGCTATCTTTTCAATGGGATCTTTCTAATGCCGGTATTTCGTGGCTGAAGTGAGCGTTAGAAATCTAACGACAAAACTCCAGCCGCAGAAAAAAAACAGGAGTTAAGAGCTTTCTGGGCTAACGCCGGTTTATAAAGCTCTTAACTACTAAGCTCTAAAGTACACTAACACCCATAAACTACCTATGTACCCCTAAACCGAGGTCCCCCCACATCGCCGCAACTCTAATTAAATTTTTTAATCCCTAATCTGCCGTCCGCATGCCACCGCAAGCTACGTTATACTTATGTACCCCTAATCTGCTGCCCCTAACACCGCCGACCCCTATATTATATTTATTAACCCCTAATCTGCCCCCCTCAACGTCGCCTCCACCTGCCTACACTTATTAACCCCTAATCTGCCGACCGGACCACGCCGCTATTATAATAAAGTTATTAACCCCTAATCCGCCTCACTCCCGCCTCAATAACCCTATAATAAATAGTATTAACCCCTAATCTGCCCTCCCTAACATCGCCGACACCTAACTTCAAGCATTAACCCCTAATCTGCCGACCGGAGCTCACCGCTACGATAATAAATGTATTAACCCCTAAAGCTAAGTCTAACCCTAACACTAACACCCCCCTAAGTTAAATATAATTTAAATCTAACAAAATAAATTAACTCTTATTAAATAAATTATTCCTATTTAAAGCGAAATACTTACCTGTAAAATAAACCCTAATATAGCTACAATATAAATTATAATTATATTGTAGCTATTTTAGGATTAATATTTATTTTACAGACAACTTTGTATTTATTTTAACCAGGTACAATAGCTATTAAATAGTTAATAACTATTTAATAGTTACCTAGTTAAAATAATTACAAAATTACCTGTAAAATAAATCCTAACCAAAGTTACAATTAAACCTAACACTACACTATCAATAAATAAATTAAATAAAATACCTACAATTATCTACAATTAAACCTAACACTACACTATCAATAAATTAATTAAATACAATACCTACAAATAAATACAATGAAATAAACTAAAGTACAAAAAATAAAAAAGAACTGTTACAAAAAATAAAAAAATATTTACAAACATTAGAAAAATATTACAACAATTTTAAACTAATTACACCTACTCTAAGCCCCCTAATAAAATAACAAAGACCCCCAAAATAAAAAAATGCCCTACCCTATTCTAAATTAAAAAAGTTCAAAGCTCTTTTACCTTACCAGCCCTGAAAAGGGCCCTTTGCGGGGCATGCCCCAAAGAATTCAGCTCTTTTGCCTGTAAAAAAAAAACATACAACCCCCCCCCCAACATTACAACCCCCCACCCACATACCCCTAATCTAACCCAAACCCCCCTTAAATAAACCTAACACTAAGCCCCTGAAGATCTCCCTACCTTGTCTTCACCTCACCGGATTCAGCGATCGGTCCAGAAGAGAATACGAAGTCTTCATCCAAGCGGCGGCTGAAGAACTCCATCATCGGGCTGAAGTCGGAAGTCCATCATCGGGATGAAGTCTTCTATCAAGCGGCATCTTCGATCTTCTTTCTTCCGGAGCGGAGCCATCTTCTTTCCAGCCGACGCGGATTCAACCTCTTCAACCGACGCCTACTTGCCGAATGACGGTTCCTTTAAATGACGTCATCCAAGATGGCGTCCCTCGAATTCAGATTGGCTGATAGGATTCTATCAGCCAATCGGAATTAAGGTAGGAATATTCTGATTGGCTGATGGAATCAGCCAATCAGATTCAAGTTCAATCCGATTGGCTGATCCAATCAGCCAATCAGATTGAGCTTGCATTCTCTTGGCTGTTCCGATCAGCCAATAGAATGTGATCTCAATCTGATTGGCTGATTGGAACAGCCAATCGGATTGAACTTGAATCTGATTGGCTGATTCCATCAGCCAATCAGAATTTTCCTACCTTAATTCCGATTGGCTGATAGAATCCTATCAGCCAATCGGAATTCGAGGGACGCCATCTTGGATGACGTCCCTTAAAGGAACCGTAATTCGCCGGGAAGTCGTCGGTGAAGATGGATGGATCCGCGCTGGAGGTCTTGAAGATCAGCCGGTCGTCATCGGATTGAAGAACATAGAAGATGCGGCTTGGAAGAAGATGTTTGCCGGTCCGGATGTACTCTTCTGCCCGCTTGGATCAAGACTTCAGCCGGAGGATGGACGTCACTCTTCAGCCCCCGCTTGGGCTTGGATCAACACTTCAGAGGCTTGGATCAAGACTTCCGAGGATGGATCGGTGAACCTGGCATGGTGAAGATAAGGTAGGAAGATCTTCAGGGGCTTAGTGTTAGGTTTATTTAAGGGGGGTTTGGGTTAGATTAGGGGTATGTGGGTGGTGGGTTGTAATGTTGGGGGGGGTATTGTATGTTTTTTTTTACAGGCAAAAGAGCTGAATTATTTGGGGCATGCCCCTGCAAATGGCGCTTTTCAGAGCTGGTAAGGTAAAAGAGCTTTGAACTTTTTTAAATTTGAATAGGGTAGGGCATTTTTTTATTTTGGGGGTCTTTGTTATTTTATTAGGGGGCTTAGAGTAGGTGTAATTAGTTTAGAATTGTTGTAATATTTTTCTAATGTTTGTAAATATTTTTTTATTTTTTGTAACTTAGTTCTTTTTTATTTTTTGTACTTTAGTTAGTTTATTTCATTGTAGTTATTTGTAGGTATTTTATTTAATTAATTTATTGATAGTGTAGTGTTAGGTTTAATTGTAGGTAATTGTAGGTAGTTTATTTAATTAATTTATTGATAGTGTAGTGTTAGGTTTAATTGTAACTTAGATTAGGATTTATTTTACAGGTAATTTTGTAATTATTTTAACTATTTTAGCTATTAAATAGTTATTAACTATTTAATAGCTATTGTACCTGATTAAAATAAATACAAAGTTGCCTGTAAAATAAATATTAATCCTAAAATAGCTACAATATAATTATTATTTATATTGTAGATATAAGGGTTTATTTTACAGGTAAGTATTTAGCTTTAAATAGGAATAATTTATATAATAAGAGTTAATTTATTTCGTTAGATTTCATTTATATTTAACTTAGGGGGGTGTTAGTGTAAGGGTTAGACTTAGCTTTAGGGGTTAAAAAATTTATTAGAATAGCGGTGAGCTGCCGTCGGCAGATTAGGGGTTAATTATTGTAGGTAGCTGGCGGCGACGTTGTGGGGGGCAGATTAGGGGTTAATACATATAATATAGGGGATCGGTGGTGTTAGGGGCAGCAGATTAGGGGTACATAGGTATAATGTAGGTTGCAGCGGTATACGGAGCGGCAGATTAGGGGTTAAAAAAAATATGCAGGTGTCAGCGATAGCAGGGGCGGCAGATTAGGGGTTAATAAGTGTAAGGTTAGGGGTGTTTAGACTCGGGGTACATGTTAGAGTGTTAGGTGCAGACGTAGGAAGTGTTTCCCCATAGCAAACAATGGGGCTGCGTTAGGAGCTGAATGCTGCTTTTTTGCAGGTTTCTTTTCAACTCAAATGGCCCCATTGTTTTCTATGCACAAGCACGTTTTTGAAGCTGGCCGCGTCCGTAAGCACCGCTGGTATCGAGAGTTGCAGTGGCGTTAAATATGCTCTACGCTCCCTTTTTGGAGCCTAACGCAGCCCTTCTGTGAACTCTAAATACCAGCGGTATTTAAAAGGTGCGGGGGAAAAAAAGCATGCATAGCTAACGCACCCCTTTGGCCGCAGAACTCTAAATCTAGCCGTCAGGGTTTATTTTATAGGTAAGTATTTAGATTTAAATATGAATAATTTAGTTAATATTATTAATTTTATTTAGATTTATTTTAATAATAATTAAGTTGGTGGGTGTTAGGGTTAGACTTAGGTTTAGTGGTTAATATATTTAATACAGGTTGCGGCGGTGTAGGGGGATTAGATTAGGGGTTACTATAGTTAATGTAGGTGGCGGCGGTGTAGGGGGCTCACATTAGGGGGTAATGCATTTAATATAGCTGGCAGCGGTGTAGGGGGATCAGATTAGGGGGTAATACATATATTGTAGGTGGCGGCATGGTCAGGGAGCGCGGTTTAGGGGTTAAACACTTTATTAGGGATTGCGGCGGGGGATTGCGGTTGACAGGTAGACATTGCGCATGCTTTAGGTTTTATTTTGCAGGTAGTTTAGGGAGTTACGGGGCTCCAATACTCAGCGTAAGGATTACTACGCCTGCAATTTCTGGCGAGGTGAAAATGGAGTAAGATTTCTCCATTTTCGCCATGTAAGTCCTTACACTGTATATTGGATACCAAACTGCGCGGGTTTGGTATATCACTCTATGGGCCAAAAAACTGGCCGAAGGGTGAAATATACGAGCGTAACTTCTAGGTTACGCCGTATATGTGATACCAAACCCGCACAATATATGGGGTCGCTGGCTTCTGCGGGCGACGCTGCATATCGGATTGGGCCCCAGGTGTTTAACTCTTTTGCAAGAGGCTAACACACTTCTGTGCAAGCAGTAGTGCAATAATAAAATGCCCTAGCAAACTGTCACATTTTATGTCACTTTAAATAGGGTTTTCTTTAGAATATTTTGCATTAAAAGTTTAACATGATTTGTTTTTGTTATACATAATAGAAATGGTATGGCCATTTGAGTCAAGTGTATATTGATTTTTGGTGTAGCTTCCATTACAACAAATATTGCAATTGGTGTGTGTATTTGTGTATCTCCATAAAAGGGAAAATGTAATTTTACATCCAATATTTATTTTTAGTTGTCCTAAATAATAATAAAAAAGTCCTCATTTTTTTCCACTTTTTTTTTTTGGGGGGGGTG
>NC_069499.1:1591971221-1591991221 GCF_027579735.1 Bombina bombina
AAATTTTCACAGTTTTTTTTTATGTCCCTTAGTGTTAGCGAAACGTTATAAGGATCCATATGCCTCAATGTATTACAAACCTGGAAAACAAATAAGTGAGGGGCAGTCAAGTTGGTCAAATCACTTCTGTTTATATATGTCACTGGCATCCAAGGGGTAAAATGATTGTTCAGTTGTGAAGAATAAACATTGTGGGATCAAGAGCAAGATCTAAGGTAGAGCTTTTGGATGGTATGTGACCCCAATTATCCATAGTGCCAAGTTACTGGCAGGTTGTCCAGTATTTTTGTGGAAGATAAATGGTATTACACTACCTGTTCTGCTAGTCACCCTAGTCACCCCCCCCCCCAAGTGGAATGGACAGGTCCAGTCACATTTCTAATTATCTTACACAGTACCAGCAAGTGACCTGTGTTCTCTAGATTTGTGCTATCTGTCAAATTTTTCGACTCCCTTACTGTGAACTAACGTCACCGCATTCCACATATGTTATAAAGATGCAGTGATGTAAGTGTGCACATGCACTGTAAGAGAAGTAGTAACATTTGATGGATAGCAAAAATCTACAGAACAGGCTGATGTCCCCACAGTGTAGGATTGCCAATATGTGCAGGTTATACAGGGCAGTCACGGGGGGGAATTGCTGTATGTGAGTGACGGACAGAGAGGTTCTCTAGGAGTGGACTGCAAATGGAGTACTGCACTTGCTTAGGAGGGGGAGGGGTGACAAAAGAAACAATTTTTTTTATTAAATTTAATAATGGCATATTTAATAATGGTATATTTAATAATGGTATATTTAATCATGGTATATTTAATAATGGCATATTTAATAATGGTATATTTAATAATGGTATATTTAATCATGGTATATTTAATAATGGTATATTTAATAATGGTATATTTAATCATGGTATATTTAATAATGGCATATTTAATCATGGTATATTTAATCATGGTATATTTAATAATGGCATATTTAATAATGGTATATTTAATCATGGTATATTTAATAATGGTATATTTAATCATGGTATATTTAATAATGGCATATTTAATCATGGTATATTTAATCATGGTATATTTAATAATGGTATATTTAATAATGGCATATTTAATCATGGTATATTTAATCATGGTATATTTAATAATGGCATATTTAATCATGGTATATTTAATCATGGTATATTTAATAATGGTATATTTAATAATGGCATATTTAATCATGGTATATTTAATCATGGTATATTTAATAATGGTATATTTAATCATGGTATATTTAATAATGGCATATTTAATAATGGCATATTTAATCATGGTATATTTAATAATGGCATATTTAATAATGGCATATTTAATCATGGTATATTTAATAATGGTATATTTTATCATGGTATATTTAATAATGGCATATTTAATCATGGTATATTTAATAATGGTATATTTAATCATGGTATATTTAATAATGGCATATTTAATAATGGCATATTTAATAATGGCATATTTATTCATGGTATATTTAATAATGGTATATTTAATCATGGTATATTTAATAATGGCATATTTAATCATGGTATATTTAATAATGGTATATTTTATCATGGTATATTTAATAATGGCATATTTAATCATGGTATATTTTTTTTTTTTAGAAGGGACTCCTGAGAGTCAAAGTCTTCTTTGCACTGGGCAGGACTGTTTTCTTAACAGCAGCTCCAAATGAGACTTTAAATGTGTCTGAAAAGTATCAAAGTTAGAGAATTTTAAATCACACTGATTACAAGGATACTCTCCATTTGACACTGAGTTTAAACTAGCACACAACCTTTGCCTCTTTGGGGAAGAGACTTCTACATCAGAGGAAACTGGGCTCTGTTCAGACTTTGATTTCTTATTGTTTGCCAGTGGAATGTTCTTGTGGTTTTCTTTAATGTGCTTTGTCAACTTAAGTATAGAGCCAAATATGGGGGAGTTTGTGCAATATGGACACGAGTACACTTCCATGAAGGACTGGGTTGGTTGAATGACTGGGGATTCCAGTTTAGAACTTCCTACACTGCAATGAGTTTGCTGAATATGCTCTGTCAAGGAGGACTCTGTAAGGAATCCCATAGAACACTGGTTGCAAAAGAAGGCATTATTTCCCTCGTGAGGGGTAGAATTTGGACCACAGTAGGCAATCCGGATATGTTCCTGGAGACTGTTTATGTCTGCAAACATCTCAGGACAATAGTTGCAATGAAAGGCTGCTATGTTGTTGAATTGAACCATGGGATATGCATGGTTTTTATGCACCTTCCGCACATGCTCATTTAGGTTGTACAATGTAGGCATGGCATCCAGGCATATCTGGCAAGTATGGCTTTGCTGAGGCTTGTCCACATGGATGGTTTTTAAATGGATCTCAAGAACTGCCAAGCTGCTGAAGTCTCTTTTTGAGCAGTATGGGCAACTATAGGTAATTTTGGACCAGTTTTGTCCATCTTCTCTCTCAGATCCAGTTTTTTTCTGTCCTCGGATTGGCTTAAGAGTTGAATCTGGAGTAGAACCTCGTTCCACTGATGCACTGGAGTCAGGAGTGGCACTGCTCATGGAAGCCACACTTCCCAGAACTGGATCAGGACTAATGCTGTGGTTGCTAGAATCAGGCTGTCTATGGCTGTCTAAGTGACAATAGACTTCTTCCACTGAGGAAAACTGCTCTGGACACATAGGGCACTTGTGTTTCTTATTGGCATGGACTTGGTCAATGTGTGTAAGCAGCGTAGTTTCATCTGCAAATACTTCTGGACAATGAATACATTGCAGGTCGGCCTTCTCTGAGAGCTGCGGATGACGCGTCATCACATGCTTCTCCAGGTCCTCTGTCTGGTTGAAGGTCTCCTCACAATAGTCACACATGAAATCATCTCTCTTCATATCTTTGTCCATCTTGTCCTTGTTCTTTTTATGCGCCTGCATGTGACTCTGCAGTGAGCTAGTTGAGGAAAACCCACGCTTACAAACTGTGCATTTAAATGGCTTAGTAGAACTGTGGGTCTTAAGATGAATTTTCAGGTGGTCACTGCGAGAAAATGCAGCTTCACACTCGTGACAGTGATACTTTTTATCCCCAGTGTGAAGCTTTATGTGGCGGTCTCTGCTTCTCTTGTGCTTAAAAAGGCGACTGCAGTAGGTGCACTTAAATGGCAGTTTGTCACTGTGGATTTGCTCGTGCCTCTTCAGATAGCTCAGCCGGCTGAAGGATTTGTCACAAAACTGACAGGGATACGGTAGCCCAGATCCTCCTTCTTCCCCTATTCCAAGATCACACCCATCTCCTATCATCTGAGTGGGTGATGCAACGTCTTTACTGGAGGGAGAGGAAGCCACCCAAGAGAATTGTGGGTCGTCATCACCATCTCTGAGGCAGTGCTGGGTCCGGTGGTCCGTGAGCTCGGCCAAGGAATCAAAGTCCTGCTGGCAGTTATCACAGGTGTAAATTGACTCGTCCTCCAGCTCCTCTTCCTCAATCCTGTCTTCCTGACTCGTCACGCTGTTACAGTCTTCCAAACCTCTGCCTTCTCTTGCTGCCTCCCCTCCCAGACCCCCTGTCTGGTTCACAGCAGACTCCCAGGTCAGGGGAAAGTTTTCAGAATCTTCCACTTTAACCGAGCGTGGTTTGGCCTGCTTCCTCCTGGACATCTCCTCGGCTCCTCCAAACTCCCCTCCCAATAAAAAAAAAAAAGACCCCAAATAATGTCCAATAAGTCTGTGCTTTGAGGTTGTGCGTGCAGTGAGGGTCCCCCCGTCGGTACCTGCTGCAACTCACTCACTTATTGTGCTAAAGTTCCTATTGTGTGGGATTGTGGCTCCCTTGGGTGCAGAGGGGGATGGAGGAGGGAGGAGGAGCACCAATACCAATAGGGGCACTCACACAAAAAGGACAGATATATAGGGAGAGAGATTTGCAGCCTCGGAGGGTGCTGCTAATTAAATTAGTCTCCTTAATAGTTGGTAAGAGAAGCTATGCATTGTTTAGGGGTTATAGGTGATTCACAGTCCCTCATCCCCATTAATATAAAGAAATATCTGCACCTATCTGGTATTTGATGTGATATTCTGCACTTTACTGTAGTGCTTCCAGCTACCCCTCTGTTACTTTGGAAAATTTAATTGCCCCTTCCTTTTTGATTATGCAGATCCCAACAGTAATATGTTATATACTGCGCCCTAGAGCTATTACATTCTACAGTCCAAATACTTGAGTAATATTCTGCAATAAAAATACTATTTAGGCTAATACTCTATCCCTCCTTATGCAGGGCAATATGCTGCAGCTCTAGCCTAATAGAAGGTAATACTATTATGCATAGATATATTAAGCGTGCACTCTATTTAACAACTCTTCATTATTAAGGCTAAATACCCTACTGGGGTAATAATCCCTTCTTCAGGGTTTTCAGTTTGGGTGTAAGTTTGCCGACTCTTTGTTGTATAGTTATCCTGCTGTCAAGTTCTTTTCCCATACATTCTACTATTTACCTACCTCCTACACTTGCCTTAGGGTAGTTCAGATTTCCCTTTCTCCCTCTCTGGTGGTTTTGCCTCCCTCTCAACTGCTGGAATTCTGCCCCACTCTGTATCTTTTGTATCCTTTTTGAGAGTCTATTGTGCCAGGGGCACTTTTTCCCCCCTTTCCTTGCCCTCTAGCGAAATTTTGTTGCCCCTCTGTCATGTGTTTTGCCTCTACCTATATCTATCTGTGCAAAATGTACCCTCTATGTTCTCTCCCTTCCTGTGTTATATCCCCCTTTCTTATCTCTAGCTTGGGGTAGTTTACTTGCCCCTACTCGGGGTAGTTTTCTTCTGCCCGGGATAGCTTTCACCCCTCACACTCTTCTGCCCTCTACCCCTCTTATCCTCTCCTCTTTTACTCGGGGTAGGTTTGTCTCGCTCGCAAAGATAATCCTGTTTCCTCTCCAGGTCAGGGTATATTCCTGCACCCTCTCCTGCCCCAGCCAGGATCCAGCAGTGTCCCGTGTTCCGGCACCGCTAGCTGCCCCCATGCGCCCGGCTCCTGCCCCAGTCCTGCCCGGCCAACCAGCCGCTCTTTGTCCCAGCTCTCGTTCTAGCTGGCTCCTCCGCCGCTGCTGCTGGGGCTGCACTGCAGACACACATAATAAAGCCAGGCTAGGCTGGGGATGGAGCGGAGTCCCAGCAGGGGGATGTGAGGAGTGGAGTCCCGGCGGGGGAGCGCTCTGATCCCGCAGGGAGCCCCCGCACAGCCTGGGCATAATCATGGTATATTTAATCATGGTATATTTAATCATGGCATATTTAATAATGGCATATTTAATCATGGTATATTTAATCATGGTATATTTAATCATAGCATATTTAATCATGGTATATTTAATCATGGTATATTTAATAATGGCATATTTAATCATGGCATATTTAATCATGGTATATTTAATCATGGTATATTTAATAATGGCATATTTAATCATGGTATATTTAATCATGGTATATTTAATCATAGCATATTTAATCATGGTATATTTAATCATGGTATATTTAATAATGGCATATTTAATCATGGTATATTTAATCATAGCATATTTAATCATGGTATATTTAATCATGGTATATTTAATCATAGCATATTTAATCATGGTATATTTAATCATGGTATATTTAATCATAGCATATTTAATCATGGTATATTTAATCATGGTATATTTAATCATGGCATATTTAATCATGGTATATTTAATCATGGCATATTTAACAATGGCATATTTAATCATGGTATATTTCATCATAGCATATTTAATAATGGTATATTTAATAATTGCATATTTAATCATGGTATATTTAATCATGGCATATTTAATCATGGTATATTTAATCATGGTATATTTAATCATGCCATATTTAATCATGGTATATTTAATCATGGTAAATTTACTCATGGCATATTTAATCATGGTATATTTAACCATGGCATATTTAATCATGGTTTATTTAATCATGGCATATTTAATCATAGCATATTTAATCATGGTATTTTAATCATGGCATATTTAATCATAGCATATTTAATCATGGTATATTTAATCATGGCATATTTAATCATGGTATATTTAATCATGGTATATTTAGTCATGGTATATTTAATCATGGTATATTTAATCATGGCATATTTAATCATGGTATATTTAATCATGGTATTTTTAACCATGGCATATTTAATCATGGTATATTTAATCATGGTATATTTTATCATGGTATATTTAATCATGGCATATTTTATCATGGTATATTTAATCATGGTATATTTAATCATGGCATATTTAATCATAGCATATTTTATCATGGTATATTTAATCATGGTATATTTAATCATAGTTTATTTAATCATGGCATATTTAATCATAGCATATTTAATCATGGTATATTTAATCATGGTATATTTAATCATGGTATATTTAATCATAGCATATTTAATCATGGTATATTTAATCATGGCATATTTAATCATGGTTTATTTAATCATGGTATATTTAATCATAGCATATTTAATCATGGTTTATTTAATCATGGTATATTTAACCATGGCATATTTAATCATGGTATATTTAATCATGACATATTTAACCATGGTATATTTCATCATGGTATATTTAATCATGGCATATTTTCCCTAGCAGAACTATTATATGCTTAATAGCTCCATGTAATGGGGTAGATTTACCGTAGGTCGAGCGGACATGATTCACTTTAGTGAATCAGGTCTGCTCAACCTCGCTAAATGCAGACAGCATATGCTGTCATCATCTTAACATTGCACAAGCATTTCGGGTGAAATGCTTGTGAAATGCTTCCCTCTTCTCACTCGCGGCCAATCGGCCGCTAGCAGGGGCCGCCCCGTCAATCATCCCGATCGGATCTTGATGAATTCAATCTGCCACCTAAAAGGTGGCAGAAAAGTAAAGGAGCAGCGGTCTTATGACCACTGCTTCTTAACTTCCATTTCTGGCAGACCAGAAATGATGGGGCGACGGAGAAGCATCCGCTGCTTGTTAAATCGACACCAATATCACCACCCCCATCCCTGTGAATAATAGTCTCTCCCATGTCACACTGCTGACAGCTGATAGTATTGGAAGGATACAGCGCATGCACAGATCAGCTGGAGGGAACAGTGCGCATGCTCCTGGCCATTAAACATTATCATACCCCCCAACTGTCCCGATTTTCACGGGACAGTCCCGATTTTAGGGGTCTGTCGCCCTGTCCCGGGTTGCTAGCCATCTGTCCCGATTTGCCCCAGGCATTTAAAAAAAAAATTTTTTTATTCTATTGGGCCCATACTCAGAAGCAGCTGGCTTTGACTCACAGGGTTAGATACCTGTTATATTCCCTGTGGAAAAGGAATGGTATGTGGGTTAAGCAGGAATAAGAAGGCTGTATACACTCTGACCATGGGTAATGGTGACCTCTCTAACCTACCTCTGGTAGTGATGATGTCTAACCCCTGGTGATAATACTAGCATGCCTTCAGTTTTATACAATGAGCAGTGGCAGCCGCAGACTGCCAGCTAATGTGCTTGCCAACCCCAGAACCCCATACAATGAATTACAGATACCCATATATGATGTAGTGTGTGTGTCTATCTGTATCCATAACTGTGTGTGTGTATCTGTATGTATAAGTTTATGCTATGTAGTGTGTGTGTGTCTGCATGTATAAGTGTATGCTATGTAGTGTGTGTGTGTCTGCATGTATAAGTGTAAGCTATGTAGTGTGTGTATGTGTATCTGCATGTATAAGTGTGTATCTGCATGTATAAGTGTATGCTATGTAGTGTGTGTGTGTGTCTGCATGTATAAGTGTGTATCTGTATGTATAAGTGTGTATCTGCATGTATAAGTGTATGCTATGTAGTGTGTGTGTGTGTCTGCATGTATAAGTGTATATTATGTAGTGTCTGTGTATCTGCATGTATAAGTGTATGCTATGTAGTGTGTGTATGTGTATCTGCATGTATAAGTGTGTATCTGTATGTATAAGTGTATGCTATGTAGTGTGTGTGTGTATCTGTATGTATAAGTGTGTATCTGTATGTATAAGTGTATGCTATGTAGTGTGTGTGTATCTGTATGTATAAGTGTATACTATGTAGTGTCTGTGTATCTGTATGTATAAGTTTATGCTATGTAGTGTGTGTGTGCCTGCATGTATAAATGTAAGCTATGTAGTGCGTATGTGTATCTGCATGTATAAGTGTGTATCTGCATGTATAAGTGTATGCTATGTAGTGTGCGTGTATCTGCATGTATAAGTGTATGCTATGTAGTGTGTGTGTATCTGCATGTATAAGTGTATGCTATGTAGTGTGTGTGTATCTGCATGTATAGGTGTATGCTATGTAGTGTGTGTGTATCTGCATGTATAAGTGTATGCTATGTAGTGTGTGTGTATCTGCATGTATAAATGTAAGCTATGTAGTGTGTGTATGTGTATCTATATGTATAAGTGTGTATCTGCCTGTATAAGTGTATGCTATGTAGTGTGTGTGTGTCTGCATGTGTAAGTTTATGATATGTAGTGTGTGTATCTGCATGTGTAAGTGTATACTATGTAGTGTGTGTGTATCTGCATGTATAAGTGTATGCTATGTAGTGTGTGTGTATCTGCATGTGTAAGTGTATGCTATGTAGTGTGTGTGTATCTGCATGTATAAGTGTATGCTATGTAGTGTGTGTGTATCTGCATGTGTAAGTGTATGCTATGTAGTGTGTGTGTATCTGTATGTATAAGTGTATGCTATGTAGTGTGTGTGTGTATCTGCATGTGTAAGTGTATGATATGTAGCGTGTGTGTATCTGTGTATGCTATGTAGTGTGTGTGTATCTGCATGTGTAAGTGTATACTATGTAGTGTCTGTGTATCTGCATGTGTAAGTGTATGCTATGTAGTGTGTGTGTATCTGTGTATGCTATGTAGTGTGTGTGTATCTGCATGTGTAAGTGTATGCTATGTAGTGTGTGTGTATCTGCATGTGTAAGTGTATGCTATGTAGTGTGTGTGTGTATCTGCATGTGTAAGTGTATGCTATGTAGTGTGCTACTGTGCATTTTTGCTGACTTTAAAGGCCAGAATCTAGAATATTATTGTTGAATGCAGATAACAGTTTTAAAGAATTTATTATTAAATGTCCAATTAAGATAAAAATATTTAGCACTGTCTTTGCAAAGGATAATTAAATACATAGCTCACATAGCCATACCAGTGGTTTGAGCTTGTGTTTGATTTGCTGCTTATCGCCTAGATTTAGAGTTCTGCGTTAGCCATCAAAACCAGCGTATTTAGAGTCTTGTAGGTAAGGGTCTAACGCTCACTTTCCAGCCGCGACTTTTCCATACCGCAGATCCCCCCTACGCCAATTGCGTATCCTATATTTTCAATGGGATCTTTCTAATGCCGGTATTAAGAGTCTTGGCTGAAGTGAGCGTTAGAAATCTAACGACAAGACTCCAGCCGCAGAGAAAAGCTAGGAGTTAAGAGCTTTCTGGGCTAACGCCGGTTCATAAAGCTCTTAACTACTGTGCTCTAAAATACACTAACACCCATAAACTACCTATGTACCCCTAAACCGAGGCCCCCCCACATCGCCGCCACTCTAATAAATTTTTTTAACCCCCTAATCTGCCGACCGCACACCGCCGCCACCTACATAATATTTATTTACCCCTAATCTGCCCTCCCCAACGTCGCCGACACCTACTTACAATTATTAACCCCTAATCTGCCGATCGGACCTCACCGCTACTCTAATAAATGTATTAACCCCTAAAGCTAAGTCTAACCCTAACACTAACACCCCCCTAAGATAAATATAATTTTTATCTAACGAAATAAATTAACTCTTATAAAGTGATATAAATGATTCCTATTTAAAGCTAAATACTTACCTGTAAAATAAACCCTAATATAGCTACAATATAAATTATAATTATATTGTAGCTATTTTAGGATTAATATTTATTTTACAGGTAACTTTGTATTTATTTTAACCAGGTACAATAGCTATTAAATAGTTAATAACTATTTAATTGCTACCTAGTTAAAATAATTACAAAATTACCTGTAAAATAAATCCTAACCTAAGTTACAATTAAACCTAACACTACACTATCAATAAATTAATTAAATAAACTACCTACAATTATCTACAATTAAATCAACTAAACTAAATTACCAAAAAAAACAAACACTAAATTACAAAAAAAAAACAAACACTAAATTACAAAAAATAAAAAAAGATTGCAAGAATTTTAAACTAATTACACCTACTAAAAAAAATAACAAAGCCCCCCAAAATAAAAAAATGCCCTACCCTATTCTAAATTAAAAATTGAAAAGCTTTTTTACCTTACCAGCCCTTAAAAGGGCCTTTTGCAGGGTATGCCCCAAAGAATTCTGCTCTTTTGCCTGTAAAAAAAAACATACAATACCCTCCCAACATTAAAACCCACCACCCACATACCCCTAATCTAACCCAAAACCCCCTTAAATAAACCTAACACTAAGCCCCTGAAGATCTCCCTATCTTGTCTTCACCACGCCGGGTATCACCGATCCGTCCAGAAGAAGGTCCGAAGTCTTCGTCCAATCCGGGCGATGTCTTCACCCAAGCAGGGGCTGAAGAGGTCCATCATCCAGCTGAAATCTTCATCCAAGTGGGGGCTGAAGAGGTCCATCATCCGGCTGAAGTCTTCTATCAAGCAGCATCTTCAATCTTCTTTCTTCCGGATCCATCTTCAACCCGCCGACGCGGAACATCCTTCTTCCCCGACGGACTAATAATGAATGAAAGTTCCTTTAAGGGACGTCATCCAAGATGGCGTCCCTTCAATTCCGATTGGCTGATAGGATTCTATCAGCCAATCGGAATTAAGGTAGGAAAAATCTGATTGGCTGATTGAATCAGCCAATCAGATTGAAGTTCAATCCGATTGGCTGATCCAATCAGCCAATCAGAGTGAGCTTGCAATTCTAATGGCTGATCGGAACAGCCAATAGAATGCAAGCTCAATCTGATTGGCTGATTGGATCAGCCAATCGGATTGAACTTCAATCTGATTGGCTGATTCAATCAGCCAATCAGATTTTTCCTACCTTAATTCCGATTGGCTGATAGAATCCTATCAGCCAATCGGAATTGAAAGGACGCCATCTTGGATGACGTCCCTTAAAAGAACCTTCATTCAGTCGTCGGGGAAGAAGGATGTTTCTCGTCGGCGGGATGAAGATGGATCCGGAAGAAAGAGGATTGAAGATGTCGCTTGGAAGATGACATTGCCCTGTTGGAAGACCTCTTCAGCGCCACCTGGATGATTACTTCATCAGATGGAAGACTTCTTCAGCGGCCCTTGGATGATGACTTCTGCCGTTCCGGATCTCCTCTTCGGTTCCATCAGTGGTCGGCTAGCTGAAGACGACTCAAGGTAGGATGAGCTTCAGGGTGGTAGTGTTAGGTTTATTTAAGGGGGTTTGGGTTAGATTAGGGGTATGTGGGTTTAAAGTTGGGGGGGTTGTATTTTTATTTTACAGGCAAAAGAGCAGAATTATTTGGGGCATGCCCCGCAAAAGGCCCTTTTAAGGGCTGGTAAAGTAAAAGAGCTGGTAACTTTTTAATTTAGAATAAGGTAGGGCATTTTTTTTTATTTTGGGGGGCTTTGTTATTTTATTAGGGGATTTAGATTAGGTGTAAGTAGCTTAAAATTTTTGTAATATTTTTGAAATGTTTGTAACTTTTTTTTATTTATTGTAACTTAGTTTTTTTTCTTTTTTTTTTCTTTAGTTAGTTTATTTAATTGTATTTAATTGTAGTTATTTGTAGCTAATTTATTTAATTAATTTAATGATAGTGTAGTGTTAAGTTTAATTGTAATTTAGGTTAGGATTTATTTTACAGGTAATTTTGTATTTCTTTTAGCTAGGTAGTTATTAAATAGTTAATAACTATTTAATAACTATTCTAACTAGCTAAAATAAATACAAAGTTACCTGTAAAATAAATATAAATCCTAAAATAGCTACAATGTAATAATTAATTATATTGTAGCTATCTTAGGTTTATTTTACAGGTAAGTATTTAGTTTGAAATAGGAATAATTTATTAAAGTATAGTGTAGTGTTAGGTGTAATTGTAACTTAGGTTAGTTTTTATTTTACAGGTTAATTTCTCTTTATTTTAGCTAGGTAAGCTATTAAATAGTTAATAACTATTTAATAGCTATTGTACCTAGTTAAAATAAATTGAAATTTGCCTGTAAAATAAAAATAAATCCTAAGATAGCTACAATATAATTATTATTTATATTGTAGCTATATTAGGGTTTATTTTAAAGGTATTTAGTTTTAAATAGGAATAATTTATTTAATGATAGTGTAGTATTAGGTGTAATTGTAACTTAGGTTAGTTTTTATTTTACAGGTTAATTTCTCTTTATTTTAACTAGGTAGCTATTAAATAGTTAATAACTATTTAATAGCTATTGTACCTAGTTAAAATAAATTGAAAGTTGCCTGTAAAATAAAAATAAATCCTAAAATAGCTACAATATAATTATTATTTATATTGTAGCTAGATTAGGGTTTATTTTAAAGGTAAGTATTTAGTTTTAAATAGGAATAATTTATTAAAGTATAGTGTAGTGTTAGGTGTAATTGTAACTTAGGTTAGGATTTATTTAACAGGTACATTTCTCTTTATTTTAGCTAGGTAAGCTATTAAATAGTTAATAACTATTTAATAGCTATTGTACCTAGTTAAAATAAATTGAAAGTTGCCTGTAAAATAAAAATAAATCCTAAGATAGCTACAATATAATTATTATTTCTATTGTAGCTAGATTAGGGTTTATTTTAAAGGTAAGTATTTAGTTTTAAATAGGATTAACTTAATTACGTTAATAAGAGAAATATTATTTAGATTTATTTAATTAATATTTAAGTTAGGGGGTGTTAGGGTTAGTGTTAGACTTAGGTTTAGGGGTTAATAATTTTATTACAGTGGCGCTGGTGTACAGGGGACAGGATAGGGGTTAATAAATTTATTATAGGTGGCGATGGTGTAGGGGGGCAGATTAGGGGTTAATACATTTAATATAGGTTGCGGCGGGGTCCGGGAGCGGCGGTTTAGGGGTTAAACTATTTATTTAGTTGCGACGAGGTCCGGGATCCGCAGGATAGGGGTTGATAACTTTATTATAGGTAGCGACGGTATGGGTTGGCAGGATAGGGGTTAATAGGTATAATGTAGGTGGCGGTGGGCTCCGGGAGCGGCGGTTTAGGGGTTAATAGGTATTATGTAGGTGGCGGTGGGCTCCGGGAGCGGTGGTTTAGGGGTTAATAGGTATTATGTAGGTGGCGGTGGGCTCCGGGAGAGGCGGTTTGGGGGTTAATAAGTTTATTAGAGTGGGGGTGGGCTCCAGGAGCGGCGGTTTAGGGGTTAAGATATTCATTATAGTTGTGGCAGGGTCTAGGAGCGGCGGTTTAGGGGTTAATCAGTTTATTAGAGTGGCGGTGGTCTCCGCGAGCGGCGGTTTAGGGGGTAATAACTTTATTTCGTTGCGGCGGTGTAGGGGGGACAGATTAGGGGTGTTTAGACTCGGGGTACATGTTAGGATGTTAGGTGTAGACATCTCCCATAGGAATCAATGGGATATCTGGCAGCAGCGAACATGAACTTTCGCTATGGTCAGACTCTCATTGATTCCTATGGGATCCGCCGCCTCCAGGGCGGCAGTTTGAAAACCAGGTACGCTGGGCCGGAAAAGTGCCGAGCGTACCTGCTAGTTTTTTGATAACTAGCAAAAGTAGTGAGATTGTGCCGAACTTGTGTGCGGAACATCTGGAGTGACGTAAGAATCGATCTGTGTCGGACTGAGTCCGGCGAATCGAAGCTTACGTCACTAAATTCTACTTTTGCCGGTGTCTAGGGCTTGATAACTAAGGCGAATCAGCCTTGCCACAAATACGCTGCGGAATTCCAGCGTATTTGAGGTTGACGGCTTGATAACTAGGGGCCAATGTATTTGTAGGGCCGGAACTTGACGACATAAAAGGTCATTTTTTACCCTCCTTTTAAAAAAATTCTTGTGGGCGTCCATGACTGTGCCTACTGTGCCAAATGGATAAGTCTGTCCTGATTGTACAATGCGTAAACGTTTTTATCAGGCTGCATGTTTGCCACGGAGCATTGCAAACGCATATCTTTATATATACTATACATGTAAATTGTCTGTTCACCCAAACTGGAACGGGTACATGTCTCAAGACACTGCAAAACTCATAGTCCTGGCTACTCACCAGAACTCACAGACAGCTGCACAGCTTTCAGCAACTCAAGCAGTTCACCCCAGAGCAGCCTGGGTGCAAAGCCCATAAAGAAAATTACAAAACAAAAATATTAACACAACAGAAAGATAGTCCAGCACTCTCTTGCAAGCAGCAAATTCAAACAGAAGGGAAAACAGCACATCTTGTAAAGGGGCACGGCGTCACAGATTGCTAGGTTCTCACTGTAATGTAGTATATGTATATGCTGGAGTTTCTACATATACTACTCTATTGCAAGCACACAGCTAGATAAAAAGCAAAATGGAAGAGTTAGTTACAGTATTTGGGCCAGAACCATATAAAGGTTTCTTCCTTTCTGGGTCCCTACAGCCGCACCATGCGGTCTTTAAACAAACACACTGAGATACAAACAGGGTTGAGATAAAAACAGGCGCTCCTGAGATGCTGAAAGCTGTGCAGCTGTCTGAGAGTGCTGGTGAAAACCCACAGCTATGAGTTTTGCAGTGACGTGTTAAGTGTATAGGGTTGCCACCATTTCTGGAGGGGGGAATAGCTATGCTCATTAGCATACATTTGCATAAACAATTATACATCATAAATTAAAGCTGCTAGGACTGATTTTAAATGAGCATTTGTAATTAGATTCTAATACACTTCTATATTTCATTTTTATATTGAACTTAGACTTGGACCTTAAAAATATCAGGCAAGGTCTAGATTATGAGTGGAGCGTTATTTAACACTCCCACTTGCGTGATTACTGCGCTTGACTTCAGCTTTTGTTGTGCAGATAGATAGATAATAGATAAATGATAGATAGATCAATAGATAGATGATAGATAGATAGAGGAAGGGGACTGTTTTGATCCCCGAAACATCATATATTAATAAAGTTTAAGTTTACACTTGATATAAGTCCAGCAAGTGTGGACTCTTCCTTTTGATATATTCTCCTGCTCCTGTCACCCAGGCATGCTGACTACAGGTGAGAGTGCAAATCTCTTGGATTATTGTAGATAGATAGATAGATAGATGATAGATAGATAGATAGATAAATGATAGATAGATGATAGATAGATAGATAGATAGATAGATGATAGATAGATAGATAGAGAAATAGTGTTACGGTTACCCTTAGTCTCGCTGAGAGATGGACCGCTTAGTAGCCTGGATCCCTATTGCTAAAGAGGGGAGAAGCTGCTTTCCATAGTATTCTATATGAGTCTCGCAAATATAGAATAATCTCCCTTAGCTGCAGTACAGCTAGGATACCCTTCTGCCCACAAAAACGAGTCAACGCTGCGATTGAGGGTCAAAACAAGAACTCAGGACTGGGATGCCCAGCCTGCTTTTTATTAAGGTTACATGCACACAGGGCACTCCCAGGGGGAGAGGGGGGGAAGCACAAAATCCCCCATCAAACATTTAGATAGAGAGCACTGTCCTTTGACAGGCCACAATAGGATTACAGTACTTAAGATAACAAGTTTACAAGTTCATCTTATCAATTAGCAGTCTGGCTCCAGAGGTGATTAGACAATAGTTTCTAAAAGCTGAAAAAAAAGAGTTAACTCTTTATGAAATGAAACTTGTTACGGTTTTCTTGGAGCCCTTCTTAGGCGCTGGCTTGCTGGTTCAGGCATTGCTGCTGGGAAATAAGCTCTTCACAACAAAATAACTAATGCTTCTGTAACATTGCTCCCTTTCTGTGGAACACTCTGGCAGACACGGTCTGACCCCTTTTCGGGGCAGACTAAGGCTGTCCAGACCGCTGGTTATGCGGGGCTGAGGTCGGTTTGTCTGGACAACCCGTCGGCGTTGCCATTCTGTTTCCCAGGTCTGTAAGTAATGGTGAAATTGAAGGTTTGCAACGATAAGCTCCAACGTAATAGCCTGCCGTTATCTCCAGAGACCCGGTTCAGCCACACCAACGGGTTATGGTCGGTGACCAGAGTGAACTCCTGACCATATAAATAGGGAGTCAATTTCTTTAATGCCCACACCAAAGCCAAACACTCCTTTTCGACCGCTGCATAGCTGACTTCGCGGGGCAGGAGCTTCCGGCTGATGTAGGCAACTGGATGCTCCCCTCCATCTTCGCCTACTTGGCTGAGGACGGCTCCCAGCCCGAACATGGAAGCATCTGTATGGACGATAAAACGTTTGTTAAGGGCTGGGGCCGCCAAGACAGGAGCGTTAATTAGAGCATTTTTGAGAGCCTGGAAAGCTGTTTCACAGTGGGGAGACCACAGGACCTGTCGAGGTAAGTTCTTCTTGGTCAAGTCAGTCAGGGGTTTGGCAAGTGTGCTGTAGTCTGGTACGAACCGTCTATAGTACCCTGCCGTGCCCAGGAAGGCTAGGACCTGAGTCTTAGTGATGGGGGTGGGCCAATTGGCGACAGCTTCTATTTTGGCCGGCTCTGGTCGCTGCTTTCCACACCCCACCCGGTGACCCAGGTACTGTACCTCGGCCATCCCAAAGTGGCATTTTTCTGGCTTCAGAGTCAGGCCAGCAGCCCGGATCTGATCCAGAACCATTCCCACATGAGCTAAGTGGTCCTCCCAGGACTCACTGTGGATCGCTATGTCGTCCAGGTAGGCGCAAGCAAAACTCTGGAAGCCATCCAGGAGCCTATCCACCAAGCGCTGGAATGTAGCTGGGGCATTCTTCATCCCAAACGGCATTACCCTAAACTGATATAAGCCGAATGGGGTGACGAATGCCGACTTGGGGATAGCCTCCGGGGCCAGGGGAATCTGCCAGTAACCTTTGCAGAGGTCAATAGTGGTCAGGTAATTTCCCCTGGCTATACGATCGAGTAGCTCGTCTACCCTGGGCATAGGGTAAGCGTCCGTCACGGTATTTTCATTGAGCCTCCGATAGTCTACGCAGAACCGGGTGGTCCCATCTTTCTTGGGCACCAAGACAACTGGGGAGGCCCAGGGACTATCGGAGGGCTCAATTACCCTGAGCTGGAGCATCTCATCGATCTCCTTCTTCATTCCTGTCCTAACTGCTTCGGGGATTCGGTACGGAGCCTGGCGCAAGGGAGCTTGTCCCGGAGTATCTACCTGGTGGGTGGTTAAAGTAGTGTACCCTGGCTTCGGGGAGAAGGTGAGGTGTTTGGACTGGAGGAGTTGGTTGAGCTGCTCCCTTTCAGTGGGGCTAAGTCGGTCCCCTATCTGAACCTGCGCCACTATACCTGTGGGGAGGCTCTTTTCTAATAGGTCTGGAATGGGTAAACTGTCGGGGTCTTCCTGAGGGGAACAACATACGGCCGTCACGTTCTCTGGTCGCTCAAAATATTCCTTGAGCATGTTTACATGGAATGTCTTTCTAAGATTGTTGTCGTGGCAGCTAGCTATCACATAAGTGGTGTCTCCCCTTTTCTCTACGATCTGGTAGGGACCCTGCCAGGACGCCTGCAATTTGTCTGTCTTCACCGGCTTAAGTACTAACACCTTTTGTCCTATGGTGAAGATTCTCTTTCGGGCCCCCCGATCGTACCATACTTTCTGTCTTCTCTGGGCCAACTGGAGATTAGCCCGCACGGATTTGGCTAATTGCTCCATTCGGTCCCTGAGTTCCAGCACGTATGGCACAATTGGGACACCGTCAGCCTCCATCTCTCCCTCCCAGTGCTCCCGGATCAGGTTTAGGGGTCCCCGTACCTTTCTTCCGTAGAGCAACTCGAAGGGAGAGAACCCTGTCGTTTCCTGGGGTACCTCCCGATAAGCAAATAGGAGGTGCGGCAGGAAGCGTTCCCAGTCTCGGTATTCCTGAGTGAACGTCTTGAGCATTTGCTTGAGGGTCCCATTGAACCTCTCACACAGCCCGTTCGTCTGGGGGTGGTATGGGGAGCTTAGGAGGGACTTAATTTTGCAAACCTGCCAGAGTTGTTGGGTCAATTCAGCCGTAAATTGGGTGCCTCGGTCGGATAGGATTTCTTTTGGAAATCCTACCCGGGAGAACACCTGTACTAGTGCATTCGCTACCGTATCCGCTTGTATGTTGGATAGGGCGACAGCCTCTGGGTACCTGGTAGCGTAGTCCACTACGGTAAGAATGTATCGCTTACCGGAGGGACTAGGGGTAGCCAGTGGTCCCACTAGGTCAATAGCAACCCGGCTGAAGGGTTCCTCTACAATGGGCATATTTACTAGCTGGGCTTTAGGGTGATCGCCTCGCCTTCCTACTCGTTGACACACATCGCAGGTGTTACAGTAAGTTCTAACGTCAGCGTGCACCCCTGGCCAAAAGAACGTGTGAGTAATGCGGTGTAGGGTACGGGTAACGGCTAGGTGGCCTGCTAAGGGGATGTCGTGGCCTATTTTGAGGATTTCTTGACGGTATTTGTGGGGCACTACCAGCTGTCGCCTACGCTGTCCCCTTTTCTCTGTCCAGCGGTATAGTTTCCCTTTTTCCCATAAGAATGTTTCGTTATCTGCCCCGCCCCCTCCGGTCTCTGCTCGTTCCCGGTACTTTTGTAAGGTCGGGTCAGTCTTAGACTCTGCCTCGAAAGCATCTGGGGTGTCCCAGGGTATGGGGCCTAACCTGTCAGGCAAGGTCGGGGTAGGTCTTACCTGTGTCTCCCGCACTGGTGAAAGCTCTCGCTCCGTCCGGGCTTGGGCCCGTGTAGTCACTGGGTCCGCCTCGTTGTTGCATACTGGAGCATAGGCAGAAGTCATGGGGCCCAAATCGTTGCCCAGTAGTACTTCGGCAGGTAAATTATCCATTAGGCCCACGTTCACAGCCCCCTTTCCCGCTCCCCAATCAAGATGCACTTTAGCTGTTGGAATTTTGTACACATCCCCCCCCGCCACTCTAACGGCCACAGTCTGTCCGGATCGCTTGTGCTCTGGCACCAAATGACTCTGTACCAGCGTGATAGTAGCCCCTGTGTCTCGCAATCCCTCGGTAGATCGCCCCTCGAGCCATACCCTCTGCCGATGGTGCTGGCGGTTATCTGAGGCAGCATATACAGGGTCTGCCTCGTGAAGCGGCCCCACATATCCCTCCATAGGGGCCTCTTGGTTAACACAGAGGGCCCGGGCCGGACGATAGGACCCAGAGGGGTAATTGTAATTCCTGGGTGTCTGGTGCGTATTAAGGGGGCAGCTAGCCATGAAATGCCCTGGTTGCTTGCATCGGTGGCAAGTCGGTCTGGGACGCTCAGAGCTGTTATTGGGTGGTCCTGAGTGTCGGATGGGCCCTGTGGGCACCGGGGCTCGGAATTCAGCACGAGGGGGTGCACGGTAAACCTCTCTGGGTTCGACCCGTGCTGGAGCTCGGTAGTTCATGGGTTCGTGAAGACGGGAGTCATAATGTTCATCGGCCAATTTGGCTGCTTCTTCTAAGGTAGAAGGCCGCCTGTCTCGCAGCCATTCCTTCCCTTGCTGTTCCATGCCATTATAAAAATGTTCTAAGAGAAACAATTGTAAAATTTCCTCCCCAGTCACCGCTTTACATCCGCTCAGCCAGTGATTTGCCGCTCTCCGCATTCGGTGCGCCCATTCCATATGGGTATCGTTAGGCTTCTTTTCCGTGCCCCGAAACTGTCGGCGATACGTGTCCGGAGTTACAGCGTACCGTCGCAACAGTGTCTCCTTAACTAGCTCATACTGTGTCACTTCCTCAGCAC
>NC_069499.1:1591996221-1592008473 GCF_027579735.1 Bombina bombina
CTAGGGTTTTTTTTTATTTTGAGTGGGCTTTTTTTATTTTGATAGGGCTATTAGATTAGGTGTAATTAGTTTAAATATTTGATCATTTCTTTTTTATTTTGTGTAATTTAGTGTTTGGTTTTTTTGGAATTTAGATACTTGTATTTTATTAATTTCATTTATTTTATTTTATTGTAATGTTAGGTTTTAGTGTAAGGCAGGTTAGGTTTTATTTTACAGGTAAATTTGTATTTATTTTAACTAGGTAGCTAGTTAATAGTTAATAAATATTTACTAACTTGTCTACCTAGTTAAAATAAATACAAACATACCAGTGAAATAAAATAAAACCTTATGCCTAGATTTAGAGTTCTGCGTTAGCCGTCAAAACCAGCGTTAGGGGCTCCTAATGCTGGTTTTGGGCTACCGCTGGTATTTAGAGTCAGTCAGGAAAGGGTCTAACGCTCACTTTCCAGCCGCAACTTTTCCATACCGCAGATCCCCTTACACCATTTGCGTATATTATCAAGACTCCAGCCGCAGAAAAAAGCCAGGAGTTAAGAGCTTTCTGTGCTAACGCCGGTTCATAAAGCTCTTAACTACTGTGCTCTAAAGTACACTAACACACATAAACTACCTATGTACCCCTAAACCGAGGTCCCCCCACATCGCCGCAACTCTAATAATTTTTTTTAACCCCTAATCTGCCGACCGCACACTGCCGCAACCTACATTATCCCTATGTACCCCTAATCTGCTGCCCCTAACACCGCCGACCCCTATATTATATTTATTAACCCCTAATCTGCCGCCCCCAACATCACCGCTACCTACCTACAATTATTAACCCATAATCTGCCGACCGGACCTCACCGCTACTATAATAAAGTTATTAACCCCTAATCCACCTCACTCCCGCATCAAAAACCCTATAATAAATAGTATTAACCCCTAATCTGCCCTCCCTAACATTGCTGACACCTAACTTCAAGTATTAACCCCTAATCTGCCGACCGGACCTCACCGCTACTCTAATAAATTTATTAACCCCTAAAGCTAAGTCTAACCCTAACACTAACACCCCCCTAAGTTAAATATAATTTTTATCTAATGAAATAAATTAACTCTTATTAAATAACTTATTCCTATTTAAAGCTAAATACTTACCTGTAAAATAAACCCTAATATAGCTAAAATATAAATTATAATTATATTGTAGCTATTTTTGGATTAATATTTATTTTACAGGTAACTTTGTATTTATTTTAACCAGGTACAATAGCTATTAAATAGTTAATAACTATTTAATTGCTACCTAGTTAAAATAATTACAAAATTACCTGTAAAATAAATCCTAACCTAAGTTACAATTAAACCTAACACTACACTATCAATAAATTAATTAAATAAAATACCTACAATTATCTACAATTAAACCTAACACTACACTATCAATAAATTAATTAAATACAATACCTACAAATAAATACAATTAAATAAACAAACTAAAGTACAAAAAAAAAAAAAATAATAATTTACAAACATTATAAAAATATTACAACAATTTTAAGCTAATTACACCTACTCTAAGCCCCCTAATAAAATAACAAAGCCCCCCAAAATAAAAAAATGCCCTACTTTATTCTAAAATACAAATAGAAAAGCTCTTTTACCTTACCAGCCCTTAAAAGGGCCTTTTGCGGTTCATGCCCCAAAGAATTCTGCTCTTTTGCCTGTAAAAAAAAACATACAATACCCCCCCAACATTACAACCCACCACCCACTAAGCCCCCGAAGATAATCCTACCTTATCTTCACCACGCCGGGTATCACCGATCCGTCCAGAGGAGGCTCCGAAATCTTCATCCAAGCCTAAGCGGGGGCTGAAGACATCCATCATCCGGCTGAAGAGGTCCATCATCGGGCTGAAGTCTTGATCCAAGCGGGTGCTGAAGAGGTCCATCATCGGGCTGAAGTCTTGATCCAAGTGGGCGCTCAAGAGGTCCATCATCGGGCTGAAGTCTTCTATCAAGCGGCATCTTCAATCTTCTTTCTTCCGGATCCATCTTCATCCCGAAGACGCGGAACATCCATCCTGGCTGACGACTTCCAGACGAATGACGGTTCCTTTAAGGGATGTCATCCAAGATGGCGTCCCTCGAATTCCAATTGGCTGATAGGATTCTATCAGCCAATCGGAATTAAGGTAGGAAAATTCAGATTCAAAAATCAGATTCAAGTTCAATCCGATTGGCTGGTCCAATCAGCCAATCAGATTGAGCTCGCATTCTCTTGGATGACGTCATTTAAAGGAACCGTCATTCGTCGTCTAGTCGTCGGTGAATAAGGATGTTCCACGTCGGCGGGATGAAGATGGATCCGGAAGAAAGAAGATGGAAGATGCCGCTTCATAGAAGACTTCAGCCGGATGATGGATCTCTTCAGCCCGATGATGGACCTCTTCAGCCCGATTATGGACCTCTTCAGCCGGGTGATGGACCTCTTCAGCCGGATGATGGATCTCTTCAGCCCGATGATGGACCTCTTCAGCCCAATGATGGACCTCTTCAGCCCGATGATGGACTTCTTCAGCCCCCGCTTGGGCTTGGATGAAGACTTCGGAGGCTCCTCTGGACGGATCGGTGATACCCGGCGTGGTGAAGACAAGGTAGGGAGAACTTCAGGGGCTTAGTGTTAGGTTTATTTAAGGGGGGTTTGGGTTAGATTAGGGGTATGTGGGTGGTGGGTTGTAATGTTGGGGGGGGGGTATTGTATGTTTTTTTTACAGGCAAAAGAGCAGAATTCTTTGGGGCATGCCCCGCAAAAGGCCCTTTTAAGGGCTGGTAAGGTAAAAGAGCTTTTCTATTTTTATTTTAGAATAGGGTAGGGCATTTTTTTATTTTGGGGGGCTTTGTTATTTTATTAGGGGGCTTAGAGTAGGTGTAATTAGCTTAAAATTGTTGTAATATCTTTATAATGTTTGTAAAAAAATGTTGTACTTTAGTTTGTTTATTTAATTGTATTTATTTGTAGGTATTGTATTTAATTAATTTATTGATAGTGTAGTGTTAGGTTTAATTGTAGATAATTGTAGGTAGTTTATTTAATTAATTTATTGATAGTGTAGTGTTAGGTTTAATTGTAACTTAGGTTAGGATTTATTTTACAGGTAATTTTGTAATTATTTTAACTAGGTAGCAATTAAATAGTTATTAACTATTTAATAGCTATTGTACCTGGTTTAAAATAAATACAAAGTTGCCTGTAAAATAAATATTAATCCTAAAATAGCTACAATATAATTATAATTTATATTGTAGCTATATTAGGGTTTATTTTACAGGTATTTAAGTATTTAGCTTTAAATAGGAATAATTTATTTAATAAGAGTTAATTTATTTTGTTAGATAAAATTTATATTTAACTTAGGGGGGTGTTAGTGTTAGGGTTAGACTTAGCTTTAGGGGTTAATACATTTATTAGAGTAGCAGTGAGGTCCGGTCGGCAGATTAGGGGTTAATACTTGAAGTTAGGTGTCAGCGATGTTAGGGAGGGCATATTAGGGGTTAATACTATTTATTATAGGGTTATTGAGGCGGGGGTGAGGCGGATTAGGGGTTAATAACTTTATTATAGTAGATTAGGGTTTAATAAGTGTAGGTAGGTAGCGACAACATTGGGGGCAGCAGATTAGGGGTTAATAAATATAATATAGGGGTCGGCTGTGTTAGGGGCAGCAGATTAGGGGTACATAGCTATAATGTAGGTTGCGGCAGGGTACGGAGCGGCAGATTAGGGGTTAATAATAATATGCAGGGGTCAGCGATAGCAGGGGCGGCAGATTAGGGGTTAATAAGTGTAAGGTTAGGGGTGTTTAGACTCGGGGTACATGTTAGGGTGTTAGGTGCAGACATAGGAAGTGTTTCCCCATAGGAAACAATGGGGCTGCGTTAGGAGCTAAACGCTGCTTTTTTGCAGGTGTTAGGTTTTTTTTCAGCTCAAACGGCCCCATTGTTTCCTATGGGGGAATCGTGCACAAGCACGTTTTTGAAGCTGGCCGCGTCCGTAAGCACCGCTGGTATTTAGAGTTGCAGTGGCGGTAAATTATGCTCTACGCTCCCTTTTTGGAGCCTAATGCAGCCATTCTGTGAACTCTAAATACCAGCTGTATTTAAAAGGTGCGGGGGGGAAAAAAGCACGCGTAGCTAACTCACCCCTTTGGCCGCAGAACTCTAAATCTAGCCGTAAGATAGATACAATATAACAATTACAGGCAAGTATTTCGTTTTAAATAGGAATTATTTAGGTAATAATTGTAAGGTTTATTTAGATTTATTTTAATTATATTTAATATAGGGGTGGTTAGAGTTAGATTTAGGCTTAGGGTTACGTTAGGGTTATGCTTAGGGTTAGGGTTACATTAGGGTTAGGTTTAGGGGTTAATATATTTATTAAGTGTTAGTGATGTGGGAGGCCGGAGGTTTAGGGGTTAATAACTTTAGTATAGTGGCGGCGACTTTGGCGGCGGCAGATTAGGGTTTAATAACTGTAATGTAGGTGGCGGCGATATCGGGAGCGGCAGATTAGGGCTTAAAGGGACATTAAATGCAAAATTTTTCTTTTATGATTCAGATAGAGAATACAATTTTAAACAACTTTCTAATTTATTTCTATTATCTAATTTGTTTCAATCTCTTGGTATCATTTGTTGAAGGAGCAGCAATGCACTACTGGTTTCTAACAGAACACCTGGGTGAGCCAATGACAATCGTTATATATAAGCAGCCACCAATCAGGAGCTGGAACCAAGGTTCTTTGCTGCTCCTGAGCATTCCTATATAAACCTTTCAGCAAAGGATAGGAGAATGAAGCAAATTAAACAATATAAATAAATTGGAAAGTTGTTTAAAATTGTATTCTCTATCTGAATCATGAAAGAAAAAAATTGTGTTTTATGTCCCTTTAATAGTTTTATTTAGGTGGCGGCAATGTTAGGGGCAGCAGATTAGGGGTTAATAACTGTAATGTAGGTGGCGGCGATGTTAGGGGCAGCAGATTAGGGGTTAATAACTGTAATGTAGGTGGCGGCGATGTTAGGGGCAGCAGATTAGGGGTTAATAACTGTAATGTAGGTGGCGGCGATGTTAGGGGCAGCATATTAGGGGTGTTTAGACGTGGTTTTTATGTTAGGGTTTAAACTTAACTTTTTCTTTCCCCATAGACATCAATGGGGCTACGTTACGGAGCTTTTGTTTCAGCGATTGCAGGTGTTAGGCTTTTTTTTAGCCGACTCTTGATGTCTATGGGGAAATCGTGAACAAAAACTACAAATGAGAGGGCGCTAAAAGCTAAGAGAAACCAACACACTTAATCAGAGTTATGGGGAAATCGTGCACAAGCATGTCAAAACACTGCTTGTATTTGGGTGAGGTATGGAGCTCAATACCACCATATCACCCGCACAAGCAAGGTTTTGCAAAATCTGTAATAGCAGCGCTATAGGGAGGTTAATGTCTAAAATATATAGAATAGAATAGGCCTAATAATAACGTGTGATATAAAAAATTTGAAGGAAACAAACTTTTAATGAAGGCAAAAAAACAAAGTATACCTTGCAAGGTTCTAAACAGTGTTAGCACATATAAAAAGTATATGTTAATATAACATAGGAGCACATATAAAAAGTATATGTTAATATAACATAGGAGCACATATAAATAGTATATGTTAATATAACATAGGAGCACATATAAAAAGTATATGTTAATATAACATAGGAGCACATATAAAAAGTATATGTTAATATAACATAGGAGCACATATAAATAGTATATGTTAATATAACATAGGAGCACATATAAATAGTATATGTTAATATAACATAGGAGCACATATAAATAGTATATGTTAATATAACATAGGAGCACATATAAATAGTATATGTTAATATAACATAGGAGCACATATAAAAAGTATATGTTAATATAACATAGGAGCACATATAAAAAGTATATGTTAATATAACATAGGAGCACATATAAAAAGTATATGTTAATATAACATAGGAGCACATATAAATAGTATATGTTAATATAACATAGGAGCACATATAAATAGTATATGTTAATATAACATAGGAGCACATATAAAAAGTATATGTTAATATAACATAGGAGCACATATAAATAGTATATGTTAATATAACATAGGAGCACATATAAAAAGTATATGTTAATATAACATAGGAGCACATATAAAAAGTATATGTTAATATAACATAGGAGCACATATAAAAAGTATATGTTAATATAACATAGGAGCACATATAAAAAGTATATGTTAATATAACATAGGAGCACATATAAAAAGTATATGTTAATATAACATAGGAGCACATATAAAAAGTATATGTTAATATAACATAGGAGCACATATAAAAAGTATATGTTAATATAACATAGGAGCACATATAAAAAGAATATTAAAAACCATAAGATAAAAACAAACTACACAGCTCTTCCCGTTTGTTGGAACAGATTTGGCCAGGAGAGATTCCCCAAATGAGGTGAATATAAACAAACAGTACCTTGTGGGGTAAACCGGAGGGTTCCGGATCAGAAAGGAAAAATGGCAACAACAAAAAATGCCAATGAGCGTGACGTGGTTGAGGTAAAAACTCTGGTGGTTCCGGATCACATGATCGTATTGGTTGGAACGCTATTGGATGGTGGTTGACGACCGACAATTCTAGACGTGGGATTGATGGATTATCGGTTTTACACAAACCAAAGTGTGGGATTGGTTAGATGACGACTTGGCTTTAACGTAGGATAGGTGGAATCCAAAACGTGGGATTGGTTTGAGCCATGGTTTTGCTAAATCCAAGGCATGGGATTGGTGGAAATTCGGCTGATAGCAAACGAAGCCTAGGGATGTGTAGAATACCTGCAAAGTGACGATCAGGTTGGTGAAAATTTCAGCTTCTAAATGAAAAAGCCAGACAGGGGTCTTGAGCCAAACAGACAGCGTCTTCAAACGTATTGAATGGCGAGATCCTGCCAGTCACTATTTATGTGATCTGTGCCTAGGACTATAGTGCAGATTAATGTTCCAAGCAATAGTACAATGTCCCAAATGGGTGCAGCACTCACAAGCATACATTTCACAGCAAGGAGCTTTTCAATGTAGTTGCTGCATGGAAAAGGTGCTAAAGGGTCTAGCAGTAGCAAGTCAGTGAACTCTCTACCGGTTTCGGCCCAGGTGGCCTTTATAAAAAAAACAAAGATGTTACCGACGTGAAAATTGGTATTTAGATTACGAAAATTAACGAAACCTCAAGAAGTTCATGTCAGCGATTGTGCAACCCGAATGGGCACACATGTGAGGACACACATCGTGGCAAGTGGTCACAGCTTTCACTATTTTTTACAAATCACTAAATCCACGCGAGCGAAGCCGCAGGCAACAGCTAGTATATACTGTGTGTGTATATATATATATATATATGTGTGTGTGTGTACGTGTGTGTGTAGATAGATAAATGATTGAGAGATCGATAGATAGATGATAGATAGATAGAAATATACACACTGCATATATATAGACGTGCATAAGCTAGCACAAAATAAGGAGTCTTCTGTATATATTATATTCTTTGCCAATCACTGGCCTAGTCAAGCAGCGCCAACCTAGACATAAAGTGTTCTCATAATTCCTTCCCAGACACAGTGTTAGCCGAGGCACTGTGCCCTCCCAGACACGATTTTGCCACCTAGGCATACCATACTCTAGTGCATAGTGCATTACAAGACACCGCGCCAACCTAGAGACATAGGGGCCTATTTATCACGCTCCGTACGGAGCTCGAGGACACGTGTTTCTGGCAAGCCTCCATGCTCGCCAGAAACACCAGTTATGAAGCAGCGTTCTAAAGACCGCTGCTCCATAACCCTTTCCGCCTGCTCTGATGAGGCGGACAGGAATCGCTGCAATTCAACCTGATCGAGTATGATCGGGTTGATTGACACCCCCTGCTGGTGGCCGGTTGGCCGCGAGTCTGCAGGGGGCGGCGTTGCACCAGCAGCTTTTGTGAGCTGCTGGTGCAATGCTGAATATGGAGAGCGTATTGCTCTCAACATTCAGCGATGTCTGTCGGACCTGATCCGCACTGTCGGATCAGGTCCGACAGACATTTGTTAAATAGGCATCATAGTGTCCGGCCACTCAGTGTCCACTTAGACACACAATTCTAACCTAGAGAAAAAGTGCCATCTGACACATACAGTGCCTACCTAAACACAGAGCTACATACTAGACACAGTGCCATCTGATGCATACAGTGCCTACCTAAACACAGAGCTACATACTAGACACAGTGCCATCTGATACATACAGTGCCCACCTAAACACAGAGCTACAGTCTATTCACAGTGCCATCTGACACATACAGTGCCCACCTAAACACACAGCTACATTCTATTCACAGTGCCATCTGACACATACAGTGCCCACCTAAACACACAGCTACATTCTATTCACAGTGCCATCTGAGACATACAGTGCCTACCTAAACACAGAACTACATACTAGACACAGTGCCATCTGACACATACAGTGCCTACCTAAACACAGAACTACATACTAGACACAGTGCCATCTGACACATACAGTGCCCACCTAAACACACAGCTACATTCTATTCACAGTGCCATCTGAGACATACAGTGCCTACCTAAACACAGAACTACATACTAGACACAGTGCCATCTGACACATACAGTGCCTACCTAAACACAGAACTACATACTAGACACAGCACCATCTGATGCATACAGTGCCTACCTAAACACAGAGCTACATACTAGACACAGTGCCATCTGATACATACAGTGCCTACCTAAACACAGAACTACATACTAGACACAGTGCCATCTGACACATACAGTGCCTACCTAAACACAGAACTACATACTAGACACAGTGCCATCTGATACATACAGTGCCCACCTAAACACAGAGCTACATACTAGACACAGTGCCATCTGACACATACAGTGCCTACCTAAACACAGAACTACATACTAGACACAGTGCCATCTGACACATACAGTGCCTACCTAAACACAGAGCTACAGTCTAGACACAGTGCCATCTGATACATACAGTGCCCACCTAAACACAGAGCTACATACTAGACACAGTGCCATCTGACACATACAGTGCCTACCTAAACACAGAACTACATACTAGACACAGTGCCATCTGACACATACAGTGCCTACCTAAACACAGAGCTACAGTCTAGACACAGTGCCATCTGATACATACAGTGCCCACCTAAACACAGAGCTACATACTAGACACAGTGCCATCTCATACATACAGTGCCCACATTAACACAGAACTACATACTAGACACAGCACCATCTGATGCATACAGTGCCTACCTAAACACAGAGCTACATACTAGACACAGTGCCATCTGATACATACAGTGCCCACATTAACACAGAACTACATACTAGACACAGCACCATCTGATGCATACAGTGCCTACCTAAACACAGAACTACATACTAGACACAGACCATCTGATGCATACAGTGCCTACCTAAACACAGAGCTACATACTAGACACAGTGCCATCTGATACATACAGTGCCCACATTAACACAGAACTACATACTAGACACAGTGCCATCTGAGACATACAGTGATCACCTAAACACACAGCTACATTCTAGACACAGTGCCATCTGACACATACAGTGCCCAACTAAACACACAGCTACATACTAGACACAGTGCCATCTGACGCATACAGTGCCCACCTAAACACACAGCTACATTCTAGACACAGTGCCATCTGAGACATACAGTGCCCACCTAAGCACAGTGCTTCAGACTAGACACAGTGCCATCTGAGACATACAGTGCCCACCTAAACACAGAGCTACATTCTAGACACATTGCCATCTGAGACATGCAGTGCCCACCTAAACACACAGCTACATTCTAGATACAGTGCCACCTGACACATACAGTGCCCACCTAAACACACAGCTACAGTCTAGACACAGTGCCATCTGACACATACAGTGCCCACCTAAACACAGAGCTTCATTCTAGACACAGTGCCATTTGATACATACAGTGCCCACCTAAACACAGAGCTACATTCTAGACACAGTGCCATCTGACACATACAGTGCCAACCTAAACACACAGCTACATACTAGACACAGTGCCATCTGACACATACAGTGCCCACCTAAACACACAGCTACAGTCTATACACAGTGCCATCTGACACATACAGTGCCCACCTAAACACAGAACTACATACTAGACACAGTGCCATCTGATACATACAGTGCCCACCTAAACACAGAACTACATACTAGACACAGTGCCATCTGATACATACAGTGCCCACCTAAACACAGAACTACATACTAGACACAGTGCCATCTGATACATACAGTGACCACCTAAACACAGAACTACATACTAGGCACAGTGACATCTGAGACATACAGTGCCCACCTAAACACAGAACTACATACTAGACACAGTGCCATCTGATGCATACAGTGCCCACCTAAACACAGAACTACATACTAGACACAGTGCCATCTGACACATACAGTGACCACCTAAACACAGAACTACATACTAGGCACAGTGACATCTGAGACATACAGTGCCCACCTAAACACAGAGCTACATACTAGACACAGTGCCATCTGACACATACAGTGCCCACCTAAACACAGAGCTACATACTAGACACAGTGCCATCTGATACATACAGTGCCCACATTAACACAGAACTACATACTAGACACAGTGCCATCTGAGACATACAGTGATCACCTAAACACACAGCTACATTCTAGACACAGTGCCATCTGACACATACAGTGCCCAACTAAACACACAGCTACATACTAGACACAGTGCCATCTGACGCATACAGTGCCCACCTAAACACACAGCTACATTCTAGACACAGTGCCATCTGAGACATACAGTGCCCACCTAAGCACAGTGCTTCAGACTAGACACAGTGCCATCTGAGACATACAGTGCCCACCTAAACACAGAGCTACATTCTAGACACAGTGCCATCTGAGACATGCAGTGCCCACCTAAACACACAGCTACATTCTAGATACAGTGCCACCTGACACATACAGTGCCCACCTAAACACACAGCTACAGTCTAGACACAGTGCCATCTGACACATACAGTGCCCACCTAAACACAGAGCTTCATTCTAGACACAGTGCCATTTGATACATACAGTGCCCACCTAAACACAGAGCTACATTCTAGACACAGTGCCATCTGACACATACAGTGCCAACCTAAACACACAGCTACATACTAGACACAGTGCCATCTGACACATACAGTGCCCACCTAAACACACAGCTACAGTCTATACACAGTGCCATCTGACACATACAGTGCCCACCTAAACACAGAACTACATACTAGACACAGTGCCATCTGATACATACAGTGCCCACCTAAACACAGAACTACATACTAGACACAGTGCCATCTGATACATACAGTGCCCACCTAAACACAGAACTACATACTAGACACAGTGCCATCTGATACATACAGTGACCACCTAAACACAGAACTACATACTAGGCACAGTGACATCTGAGACATACAGTGCCCACCTAAACACAGAACTACATACTAGACACAGTGCCTGTTACAGAAGCATTAGTTATTTTGTTGTGAAAAGCTTATTTCCCAGCAGCAATGCCTGAACCAGCAAGCCAGCGCCTAAGAAGGGCTCCAAGAAAACCGTAACAAGTTTCATTTCATAAAGAGTTAACTCTTTTTTTTCAGCTTTTAGAAACTATTGTCTAATCACCTCTGGAGCCAGACTGCTAATTGATAAGATGAACTTGTAAACTTGTTATCTTAAGTACTGTAATCCTATTGTGGCCTGTCAAAGGACAGTGCTCTCTATCTAAATGTGTGATGGGGGATTTTGTGCTTCCCCCCCTCTCCCCCTGGGAGTGCCCTGTGTGCATGTAACCTTAATAAAAAGCAGGCTGGGCATCCCAGTCCTGAGTTCTTGTTTTGACCCTCAATCGCAGCGTTGACTCGTTTTTGTGGGCAGAAGGGTATCCTAGCTGTACTGCAGCTAAGGGAGATTATTCTATATTTGCGAGACTCATATAGAATACTATGGAAAGCAGCTTCTCCCCTCTTTAGCAATAGGGATCCAGGCTACTAAGCTT